>NW_006921679.1:4895425-4912635 GCF_000298275.1 Orycteropus afer afer | reverse complement strand
TGATACTGCCTTGGAAACCCAAGGAGGGGTCGCTATGAGTCGGGTCCGACTTGATGGCACATAACAACAACAACAACAACATTAACAACCTGCAGTATGCAGATGATACAATCTTACTTGCTGAAAGTGAAGACGACTTGTGGCATTTACTGGTGAAGATTGAAAACTACAGTCTTCACTATGGATTACACCTCAGCATAAAGAAAAAGAAAATCCTCACAACTGAACCAATAAGCTAATCACAATAAATGGGTAAAAGATTGATGTTGTCAAGTATTTCATTTTACTTGAAATTCACAATCAACACCCATGGAAGCAACATTTGAGAAATCAGACATAGTATTATAGCATTTCTCAAGCTGAAAGAATTGAAGAAAAAATGTAAGCCTTGAGTTGCAATATTGAAAGATTCTAAGGGCAAAACATTGAATGATGCAGGACAATGAATAAGGAAGACCGAAGAAGAGTTAATGCTTTTGAATTGTGGTATTGGCGAAGAATGCTGAAGGTACACCATGGACTGCCAAAAGAACTAACAGAAATTTCCTGGAGGAAGTATAGCTGAGATGCTCCTCAGAAGCGAGGATGGCCAGACTTCGCCTCACCTACTTTGGTCATGTTGTCAGAGGGGACCATTCGCTGGAGAAGGATGTCATGCTTGGTAAGGTGGAGGGTCGATGAAAGAGGGGAAGGCCTTCAATGAGATGGATTGACACTGTGGTTGCGACAATGAGCTCAAGTATAGCAAGGATCATGGAGCTGGTGCGGGATTGGGTGGTGTTTCTGTCTGCTGTGCATGGGGTCGCTATGAGTCGGAAATGACTCCATGGCACTTAACAACAACACATCAACATTATAGTATTGACTTGGCAAATCTGCTGTGAAAGACCTTTCTCTCTCTCTCTCTCTTTCTTAATGAATTTTATTAAAATATAATTATGTACAGTAAAATATACAAAACTAAAGTGACATGGGTCAATGATTTTTTTTTTTTTTTTGCAGTGTTCCCTCTCCTCCCCTCCCACCCCTGGCAACCAACAAAGAAATTTTCCCTCCATATATAAACCTTTCCTTAATCCACCACAACAATGAACTAATGAACTAATACTGTATTTGTCCTTCTGTGATTTACTTATTTCACTCATCATAATGTCCTCTAAGTTCATCCATATTATGTGGTGTTTCGCAGACTCTACATTATTCTTTAGTGCTGCATATCATTCCATTATGTGTACATACCATAGTTTGGTCATGCACTCTTCCACTATAAATCTTAACGATAAGTCCCTTGCCAGATACGTAATTACCGGCAAATATGGATTTGTTGCTGTCATTTTTGTTCTGTGCTATTTCATGGTATTGATTTCTTTGTTCCATATAATTTTCTATGCTGAGTTAGTTTTGTTTATGAATTGTGTTATCACTTCCTTCATTGCTATTGTTTTAGTATTTGCTGAATATTTATGCTGGTCCTCTTTTCTGATGTGAAGGTTTATCATTTTTCTTCGAGGTTACTCTGTGATTTATAGTTTTCTTCTCAAGTTTAGAACTGTCCATTCTATCTTTTAGTTATCTTGACTTCCCTACCATCTAGAGGTTCTGTTACAACAGTTTTTTCCCTCTTTTTGGTTTGTAGTTGTCCTCATTTGTCAATTGATATCTCTTGTTCTCTGTTCAAAATCTTGTAGGCTTATTTACTTAGGGTACTTCCAAAGCTGGATTGGTTTCTGGGTTATATCATCATGTGTGTTAATGCTCAGTTGTTGTTGGCTGTGGTTGCTTCTCTGTCCAAAGAGCTCCCTTTAGTATCTCTTGTAAGGTTGGTCTGGTTTTAACAAATTCCCTTAATTTCTGCTTATCTGGAAATGTCCTAATTTCACCATCATATTTGAGGGACCATTTTGCTGGGTACATAATTCTTGGTTGGAGATTTTTCTCCTTCAGTGTTTATATATACCATCCCATTGTCTTCTCACCTGCATGGTTTCTGTCAAGAAATCCAAGCTTAGTTTTATTGGTTACCCTTGTTGGTAACTTTTGATTTTTCCTGTGCTGCTCTCATGATTCCTTCTTTGTCTTTGGTTTTGGTAAGTTTGATGATGATATGTCTGGGTGATTTTCTTTTGGGGTCTATCCTGTTTGAGGTCGATGGACTTCCTGAATGGATATATTCTCATCTTTCATCATACCAGGAAAATTCTCTTCTAACAAATCTTTGACAATTTTCTCTGTGGTTTTATTTGTCTCTTCCTGTTCTGAAACTCTGATTACATGTAGGTTATTCCTTTTGATGGTATTCCACATGAACATTAGATCCATTTTGTTTTGATCTTTATTCTGATTTCTCCCTTTCCAAAGAAGTGTTCAGTTATTTGCCTTCAATCTCCCTAATTCTGTCTTCCATTGATTCAATTCTGCCCCTTTGCCCATTCAGTGTCTTATCTATTTCTGAAAATTTAGCATTAATCTCTGGATTTCTGTGTATAGATTTTGTATAATTTCTAATTTTTCATTTAGCTTGTCATTTTGTTCTTGTACTGTCTTTCAAAATTGTTCTAGGGTTTTCTCTGTGTTTTCCTTGTTCTGTCTCTCAATTCACTGAAGATAACTAAATATAATTCTCTTGAATTCCTTATCAGGGAGTTCCAATGCTGCATCTGCCTTAGGGATGTCTTTTGGGTCTATATGCTGGTTCCTTGTTTCTCTTGGTTTATCTTGCTTCTTTGTGTGGACTGTGATGCTCTGTTGTCTCTGAGGCATTGTGATGTTTTTGTGTTTATATTTAGTTGGTGATTTTATGTTGGAGTGACTTGCCCACGATTTTCATTTTCTTTTGTTTGTATGTTATCCACACAAGCAGGATACTGTGCTTTGCTCCTCTATTTGCTAGTGGGCAACACTTATACACTCACCACCTGTCTCCTTTCCTGTTGTCAGCCTCTCATATGTCCCTGCTGATCTTGGAAAACAGAGCCTATTCTTAGGTCCCTGGAATCCAAATGAGAATGCTATCACTTTAAAATCCAAGATGGTTGCTACTTATAGAGATTCAAAATGGCTGTACTCTCAGTCACTTTATATATCCAAAATGGCCACTGCTTGTAAACAATCAAAATGGCTGCACCCTCAGTCACTTTAAATATCCAAAATGACTGCTTTGTGTAAAGAATCAAAATAGCTTCACTGTCCAGAGAGCAGAAAGTCAACAGCTCAGGCTGTCTCCCACCTTGCTATTCCCCTTCCTAGTCATAGGCCACCAGAGCAGTCATCCCTGCAGCCCTTGGTGACCAGGGCTGATCTTTAGGTCAATTCTCAGGTCCCAACACCACTTGGAAATATTTAGGCTGTTGGTCCCATTGGAGTCTACAGACAGTCTGCAGCTCCAACCATCTCTGTACTCACTGTTTTCATTCAGGTTTTTCCACTAGTTGGTGCCAATCCACTTCTGCATAGTTCCTTTCAAAGCTCAGGGTTCTAAGATTATCTTCTGTATATCTGTCAATTGGTTTTTCTTTTCTTTCTTGAAGAAGTTTTTATTTTCTTTCTTGTCTGCCTGTTCCTCCATCTTACCGAAAGTCCGCAAAAGACCTAAACTGTAAGACAAAGATGCCACCTTGAGGATTAAGATGCACCTGACCCAAGCCATGGTATTTTCTTTCTCCCCCTCATCTGATTTCACAGCCCTGATTACCATCTCCAACTGTAAAAACCTCTCCTCTCCTCTCCCTCCTGTGACTACCCTCTCCCTGTGGTCTTCTCATCCATGCATTCCTGTTTGTCTAGCTTTCCCTGTATGTGAATGCTACTCATCTGGTGTCTCATGGCTGATTGATGCAAGGGGTGCATCTCCCTAGAGTAAGGGGTTACATCAACCTGGGGTAGATGTCTTGTATGTAGGTCTTTCAACTGTTGATCTGAAGGTCAATCCATGTAAATTAGTCCACTTCTAAGCCTAAAGTATAACCCAGGCCCACAGTCCTGGGGTTTCTACCAGTCTCTCTCCAACTAGAAATTCTGGTCATTTTGTGTCTTTGATTTTTGTTCTACATTTTTCCTCCCACTCTACCAGGATCTCCAGATCTGGTCCCTTTCTGAGTGGTTCATAGCCAGGCACCATCTAGTTTTTCTGGTCTCAGGTCGTGGAGGCTAAGGTCCTCATGATCCATTTTATCTTTGGACTAACTGTTTCCAAAAGACTTTGATCTTCTTTGCTCTTATTTGCTCCAGACAAGGGGAGAAAAATTGTTGCATCTTAGATGGCCCCTCAAAAGCTTTTAAGGCCTCAGTTGCTATTCACCAAATTAGGTTGTAGAACAAAATTTTTATGAACTATGTATGCCAATTGAGCATGATGTCCCTCCCCTGAGACTATGGTTCTGAGCCCTGAAGCCTAGTGATTCTCTCTTATAAACTACTTGGTTGTCACTGAGAAATTACTCCAATGCTGTCTCTGTTACTTCTGTGATGTTTGTGGCTAATTTTGTAGCACAAATGCATATACAAGATTATCTACAGCCAGATCTATCCCTAGTATGGGGTGTATTCCTGTTTGCCTACCCCAACCTGCTCTTCTCACCTGTCAATGCATTAATCTGTAGCCTGGTATTTGGTGCTAGTGATACTGGAGTGTTGTGCCTATAATAGCATTTGCCTCTGTTGTCTATATCTTTTTTGTATACTTTAGTGTCTTTCCTTTCCCCAATGTCACCATGCTGGTCACAGACACATCCTGTACCATTCCTCCCCTCACCCAAATTGACATGTGACCCCCAAATAGTCCAAGAATTTCCCTTCCTTTCTCTCCCATCCCTGGTAACCAACAAAGTGATTTTCCTTCCTTGAATAAACTTTCCTTGACTTTTTACAATAGTGGGCTCATACAATATTTTTCCTTCTGTGATTGACTCACTCAGCATCACATCTTCTAAATTCATTCATGTTTTGAGATGATTTGTGCATTCTTCATTATTCTTTGATGTTACATAGTATTCCATTGTGTGAAAGCTGTGTTATTTTCAATTGCCTCATATGCATGCAAACGTGATACAGTGAATAAGGAACATCAAGTTATGGTGTTCATGCAGAATACCATGGGCTGTCAGAAGAACAAAAATACCATGGAAGAAGTATAGCTGAGTGCTTCTTAGAAGTGAGGGTGGTGAGACTTTGTCTCTTGTGCTTTGGTCATGTTTCAGGAGGGCCCATTCTCTGGAGCAGGATATCATGGTGGTAAGGTAGAGGATCAGCTAAAAACAGGAAGACCCTCAACAAGATGGATATTCACAATGGTGCAACAATGGGCTCAAGTACAGCAACAGTTTCACAACTGTTGGAGGCACTGGACCAGGCAGTGTTTCATTCTGTTGTACATAGTAGGGTCACTATGGGTTGGAACTAGCTCAATGGCACCAACAGCAACAGTAATAATGATTCATACACAAAATAAATAGTCGCCAAATAGAATATGGACTTAAATTAACCCCTACAATACAAGTTTCTCACAAAATTAAATTATTTCAGAAGAATAAGTTAATTGAAGGAGTTCTGGTGGCATAGTGCTTAAAGAACTTGACTGCTAGCCAGAAGGCTGGCAGTTCAAACCCACCAGCCACTCCTTGGAAGAAAGGTTGGGCAATCTACTTCTGTAGTGATACTGCCTCAGAAACCTAAGGATGGGTCGCTATGAGTCAGGTTTGACTTGACGGCACATAACAACAACAACAACAACAACAAGTCAATTGCTATGACAAAAGATAAATATTTATATTGATAATAAACATAAAATTTTAGGTTTGAGAATTACTTGAAACTGCTTTAGAAACAATGAGAAATCTTTTCCTCACCAAGAACCCCATGTAATAAATGGTGAACTAAAAAACCTTCAAATGTTTTATGACTACCAAAGAAGAGATCTATTAAAAAAAATTAACAAAAATGTTTCATAATATTGTTCACAAGCAGAGATAGAATACACTAATATTGGGGGCTAATATTAAAAGGTATTGCTGATGAAATTTCCAATGCATATCCTACTTATCAATGGTACAATTTTGGCAAGTCTTTAAAAGAAGGACATGGACAGAACTCAAAGTGTTTGCTATTGTGAGCTACAGTGGAGTCAGCCCCTTGCTCATGGCAGTCTCATGTACAATGGAACACAATGTTCCTACACTATCCCATGATTGGTGAAAAATTGGACTATTATGATCAATAAGATTTTCATTGTATAGTTCTGGAAAGAAAATCACCAGGACTTTCTTCCTAGTCTTTCTTAGTCTAGACGCTCCACTGAAACCCATTCAGCAGCATAGCAATAGGCAGGGGTTCCTCCACTAACAGAAAGGCAGTAGCTGTGCATAAGATGAACAGACCAGGAATTGGACCTGGCTCTCCTGCAAGAAAGGTGAGAATTCTTCCAATGAACCACTAAGGCCTCTTTCAAAACCTCTACCAAAAACCAAGCTCACTGTTGTGGAGTCAGACCCGACTCATAGTGACCCCTCCTTGGGTTTTTGAGGCAGTATCTCTACGGAAGAAGATTGCCCAACCTTCCTTCCGAGAAGTGGCTGCACTAGCTCCTTCAGAACCTCTGTTGTTGTTATTTGCCATCCAGTCAGACCCGACTCATAGTGACCCCTCCTTGGGTTTCAGAGGCAGTATCACTATGGAAGTAGATTGTCTCATCTTCTTTCCGAGGAGTGGCTGGTGGGTTTGAACCACCAGCCTTCTCTAGGCCTCTTTAAATATATCAAAATGGGCTATGAATACATTCTGCTTATTGTTGCTTATTCTTAGGGTGGATTTCCTTGCTGGAAAGTTATATGACTTAACTGTAACACTTATTAAAATATTTCTTTATTTAGCATTTCCCTTTTTGGAAAATTCCAATACATTTATCCAGTAATAGGGACACACATTTCACTGGTATCATTATTCAAACTTTGTAAAGCTCTTTCCTTCACCCAGAAAATCTACTACCACTTGTCATCTATAAAATTCCAGAATAATGAAGTAAAACTAAAGGAATTCTATATCTGTAATGCCTAAGCCTTCCAAAGCCTTCAAATTTCCATTAGGTTTTATGGTAATAACCTAAATCCTCTCTTGGACTTACAAATTATCTCTTGATGATAACTTGTGGGAACTAACCACCCCATGCATTTGGGAATTTCACACTCAACCCTAGATTCTACTGTGTTACATGTGAATGTGATTGAATACAGAAGGTGACTCCTGGGATGCTTCCAGCTTTATCACTGAAGGGCACAAGGTACATTTACAAAACACAGCTTCTATGATCTGAAATCTGGAGATCTGGTCTTTTGATACAGGCTAGAGAAGAAAGCTGCCCTTGAACTTTAACTGAAAGATCTTATCAGGTACCTTTGATGACTGACAGAGCAGTAAAGCTTAAAGCATTGATCCTTGGATCCATTTAAAAGATATACATTGGTTTCTTTTGACTACTAGACAATCGTTCTTTCAGAAGACTCTAAATTGAGGATTCTTAAGAATCCTGCAGAAACCACTTCCAGTCCCTTGTTCAACTATTAATCTTTCCTATTATTAATCCAGGCGCTCTGGTAGCGTAGTGCATAAGGCACGTGACTGCTAACCAGAAGGCTGGCAGTTCAAACCCACCAGCCACTCCTCAGAAGGAAGGTTGGGCAATCTACTTCCGTAGTGATACTGCCTTGGAAACCCAAGGAGGGGTCGCTATGAGTAGGGTTCAACTCGACAGCACACGACAACATTATTAATCCCTGTAGAAACTGATATGATCTTCCTTATTTTCATCCTATTATTTTTTCTCTATAGTTTCCTTTGGCCACTTAAGGCAAATCACAACACTCCTGAATGCTTTTCCCAGACCCAATAGGTTCTCCCTTGCATTGAACTGTTTACCAGAGCTGGGACTTTCCCCCACTCCCCACCTGATGGCTGTTTTTTTTTTTTTTTTTTTTAAAAAAAACCAATAAGAAGATAGATAGTATGACAGTTAAGGTTGTGTGTCAACTTGGCTGGGCCATGACTTTGAGTAGCGTGGCAGCTGGATGCAGTTATTCCTCATGATGAGAGTGGATGTGGTGTAATCAGCTTCATGGTGGAATTAGCTGCAAGCAGTTAATTAGTTCCCTTTGGAATGTGGCCTACTTCCAGGATACAAGGGGAAGCATTGAGGAAGGTCTCTAGCTTTTGGCACATCTGGATTGTGCATTTGGCAGAATCTTGGCCTGCTGTGTTGCCTGCCAATCTTGGGAATGTTCCTGGACTTGAACCAGTGGTCTGTTGCATTGCCTGGAGACCTTGGGTTTGTGCAATTTTACCTGTTCATCTTAAGTTCATCAGCCTAAGCAGTTAGCAGCTGTGTTAGTCAGAAAAAGTCTCCATTTCCACGGGCCTGGAACAGGAGGCAGAGCTGAAGCCCAAGGGTAAATGGCCTTCACCCAGTCCCTAGAGCTGGCATGGCATTTTGTACTTGGACTTCTAGCCTCCTAAATTGTAAGACAATAAATTCCTATTTGTTACAGTCATCCATTGTGGTATTTCTGTTATAGCAACACTAGAGGGTCACCTCACATGCAGGTGACAGCTGGACAATGAACAAAGAAGATGGAAGAAGAGTTGGTGCTTTTGAGTTGTGATGTTGGTGAAGAATACTGAAAGTACCATGGACTGCCAAAAGAATGAACAAATCTTTCCTGGAAGAAGTGCAGCCAGAATGCTCCTTGGAAGTGAGAATGTCCAGACTACATCTCACCTACTTTGGTCATGTTGTCAGAAGGAATCATTCCCTGGAGAAGGAGATCATGCCTGGTAAAGTGGAGTGTCAGCAAAAAAGGAGAAGGCCCTCAATGAGATGAACTGACACAGTGGCTGAAATGATGAGTTCAAGTATAGCAACTATTGTGAGGCAGGCACAGGACCAGGCAGTGTTTTGTTCTGCTGTACATCCATAAAGTCATATGAGTCAGAGTCGACTTAACGGCACCTAACAACAACAATAGAGGACCAAGAAAGATGGATAACATTTTATATGCCCGTTCAAGCACTTACGTTTCATTCACATTATTAATCTCAATGTTCAATCTTATTAAAAAATATATTAACTTCACATTTGACTACTTACCTGTCAGTTTGCCATAATGTGGTAGCTTACATGTTGCTGTGTTGTTGGAAACTATGCCACCAGTATTTCAAATACCACAAGCTTCATTCATGGTGAGCAGGTTTCAGTGCAGCTTCTGGGCTGACAGGTTACAAAGAAAAGCTTCTCAATCTACTTTAAAAAATTAGCCAAAGAAAACTTTATGGATCACAACAGAATATTGTTTAGTATAGTGCTTGAAAATGGAGCTCTGGTAGCATAGTGTCTAAGGCACTTGACTGCTAACCAGAAGGCTGGTGGTTCAAACCCACCAGCCACTCCTCAGAAAGAAGGTTGGGCAATCTACTTCCATAGTGATGTTGTTGTTTTGTTGTTATTTGCCATCGAGTCGGCCCAGACTCATAGCGACCCCTCCTTGGTGATTCTGCCTTGGAAACCCATGGAGGGGTCACTATGAGTCAGATCCGACTCCACGGCAGTGAATTTTTTTTTTTTTTTGGTTTGATATGATCGTGAAGAACAAGTCTCTTCTCAAAGAAATGTAGCTTGAATGCTCCTTGGAAGTGAGAATTGCTATACTTCCTCTCACCTACTTTGGTCACGTTGTCAGAAGGGAGAAGGATATCATGCTTGATAAAATTGAGGGTTGGTAAAAAGGGGAAAGGCCCTTAACAAGGTGGATTGACCCAGTGGCTGCAATGATGGCCTCAAGTACAGCAAGGATGTGAGGATGGTGCACGACCAGGTCATGTTTCGTTTGACTGTATTTAGGGTTGCTGTGAGTCGGAGCTGGCTCAGTGGCACCTAACAACAACAACAACATGATCATTGGGGTGGTTATAGGACAAGGCAATGTTTTGTTCTGTTATAAATTGAGTCAAAATGAGTTGAATCCAATTCAGTAGTAATTAAATTAGCAACAACAACCTCACAGTATTAAAACACACCATGAGCTAACCAATCAGGAAAATACTAATTTTGACGTTATTTTAACAACAATGGTTAGTTAATTCTCTTCAGATGTACTTTAAGCTCACTTTGTAGAACTGTTTAAACCTACTAAAAAGGTTACACTCCTCAAAGGGCATACATGGGCACATTCCTATTGAGTTAAATGTTTCTTATGTTCTCAGCAGAACATATGCCGTTAGATCACTCTTTCTCATATGGACATCAGATTACATTTGTTTGCTGTAGACAGTCATCCTGGGTATTCAGGATAATTGTTGGAGATTTTCACATGTTTTAAACCATACCCATTCAGTAGACTATGGGATACACACAGGCTTATTGATAAAACTCCCAGAAGGGACAATTGGGATAACCCTTTATGCACACTGTAGGAATGGTAATTCAATTAGGGATACTACAACTGAAAAAGTCCAAAACTTGCCTTTAACCTTAATGGAAATCAAATAGCCCAGGAAACTTGTTTAAATTGATTATCTAGGGTCATTATAGGAGCTCTGGTAGCATAGTGCCTAAGGCACTTGAATGCTAACCAGAAGGCTGGTGGTTCAAACCCACCAGCCACTCCTCAGAAGGAAGTTTGGGCAATCTACTTCCGTAGTGATACTGCCTCAGAAACCCAAGGAGGGGTCACTATGAGTTGGGTTCGACTCAACAGCAGTGAGTTTAGGGTCATTATGGACTATTCCATCTTCCTTCATTTCTCCTTAATTAAAAAAAAAAAAACAGTTGCTATTGAGTCAACTCCAACTCATATGACATCATGTGCATCAGAATAGAACTGTGCTCCACAGGGTTTTCAATGGTTGAGTTCTCAGAAGGAGATCACCAGGCACTTCTTCAGAGGCATTTCTGGGTGGATTCAGACCTCCAATATTTCAGGTAGGAGGACGTTTGTTGACCGTCTGCATTACCCAAGGACTTCCTCTTACGCAGCCAAGTGAAATTAGGATACAGCAAATATATTTTGCTGTTCTTATATTCCACAAGACAAACAAACCAATGGTTCAGATTTTTAAAAAATTAAAGAAGGAGAAGACACCTGGCTTTTTGAAACAGACCCAACTTCATTCATTGTCTGGGTTTTATTATCCTGGTTCCTGGCTTGAAGACTTGATTCAAGGACTAGTAGTTATTTTGTTTCTGATCATTGCTTTGCTTGCCATTGGCTGATAAATCTTGCCCTCATTGTAAATGCTAGTATGTAACTATTGACACCTCAAGGAAGACTTCTGGAGCTGATGACACTAGGTTGAGTCCAACTACAGGCCGTTTTTTTCTAAGCAACCTCCTAGTGAGGCCAATGCTGGCCATGGTGAAAATATGAATAGTGTGTCTTAGTTGTACAGTGCTGCTGTAACAGAAATACCACAAGTAGGCGACTTTCACACACAGGAAGTTATTCTCTCACAGTTTAGAAGGCTACAAGTTTAAGCTCAGAGTGCTGGCTCTAGAGAAAGCTTTCTCTCTGTGTATCTCTTGGTCCTAGGAGGATCCTAGTGCAGGTATCCTGGGTCCACAGGACACTCTCTGCTCTGGCTCCTCTTTCTTGGTGGTAGCAGGCATCACTCTCTGCTCCCTTCTCTGTTCTTTTATCTCTTGTAAGAGAAAAGATGTTTCAGGCCTCACCCCAGAGAAGCTCCCCTTACATCTGATCAGGGCTGTGATGAGACTAAGGGTGTTGCATTCCACCCTTAATCCTCTTACACCTGATTGGCTAATCACATCAGATCATATGGGGTGTCATCATTACATAATGGCTAAACCACTGAGAATCATGGCCCACTCAAATTGACACAAATTCTGGGAGGACACAATTCAATACATGACAGCATGGATTAATATACTGCAGCCTTATTATATCTTCTGTAGGTCAAAATGTGGGCTGAGGAAGAGAGAAACAGCCCCTGACATCCGGAGCTGGCCTGGTTAACCTGAGGTGAGCTGGAGCTCAGTGTTTCTGTGAGGTAGTCTGACATGCATTGGCAAGCCATGGAGTTCTCCTATTGAACATCAACCATTTCACAGAAATCAACATCAGACAATACCACTCTGTGACCACATGTGTCAAGAAAAAACAGACCACTCTGTAATCACATCTGAACCCAGAGACATAAACAATGCCCAAGCCACACAAACAACTAATTGGCTAATAGGAGTGACTGCTAGTCTTTTGCCATTACAGCTTTAACTTTGAGCTAGTCCTCTTTTCCAGGTAACAAATATTAAGATTTAAAAAAAAAAACAAAAACTCACTTCCATTGAGTCAGACCCCTCCTTGGGTTTCCGAGGCAGTATTGCTATTGAAGTAGATTGCCCAAACTTCCTTCTGAGGAGTGGCTAGCTAACCAAAATTTCCTCCACTTCCTGACAGTATCCTATCTGTAGCAAAGCCCCACTTCTTTTAACACTCCTCAAAACTCCCTACCACAAGTGTGAATTCTATAATCAGTAATTTCTAACCCATACCCAGAGTGTGCTTTCTCCCTCACTATAACTGGTAATAAAACCAACTTGTTAACCATCCCTGTGTTCCCGGAAATCTGTGGCTAGAGTGCAAGTGAAAACTCACTTTCTTCCCCAAGCAGGAAAATGCTTTTGAAATGTTTATTTGAAGAAATATAGCTGGGATTCAAATGTTTATTTGAAGAAAGATAGCTGGGATTCCTGAATTTCTGTGAGGGCAGAAAGCCCAAGGAACAGGAGGTAGACCATAGAGGCCACGTATGAACTTGAACGGTCTCTGAAGAGACAACATCCTTCAAGTATTATTTCTTACTCTCTTCTTTTTATGTTGATTTCTGTCTGTCCAGCCACAAGAGAATGCAATTTTCCTTTGGCTCTTTCTGAATGAGTACTAAGGCAAAGTGTGAAAGAAGTTAGGGAATGAGTTCACAGAATTGGCTACATTGTATCAGGAAAGCACAAGATGACAAAGGTGAAAGACTAGGGAAGATGGAATAAATATTTCAAAAAAGGATTTTGAAGCTGCTTTGTGGGGCAGAGCTCTATGAGAAGAAAATAGATGTGGACCTTCTCCTGGAGTTTACCAGTCTCTATCAGACTAGTGAGCCTGGTTGTTTTTATGGTTTTGAGTTTTGTTCCACATTTTTCTACCGATGTATTCAGGACCTTCTATTATTATCCTTTTCAGAATGTTTGGTAGTGGTACCTGGACACCATCTGGTTCTTCCTGTCTCAGGGTCAAAGAGGCTGAGGTTCATGTGATCCATTAGTCCTTACACTATTTGTTTCCATGTAAGTTTGATTTTCTTACTCTTCTCTGCTTCAGATGGAGAGAGACTAATAGTTGCACATTAGATTGTTACTCACTATAAGACTCCAGTAACTGCTCACTGTAGTAATTTGTAGAACATTGACTTTATAATCTATGTCATATCTATTGAGTTAATTGTCCCTCAAGACTGCGGTCCTAAGCTCACAAGCCCAGTGATTTATTACCTTAAGATGTTTCGTTATGGCTAAATTTCCGTAACTTTGCCCCATGGTTGCTCTATTATATACATGGATATATTTATGGCACATACAAATATGTATGTAAAAATATCCTCTGCCAAACCTGTATGTGGCTGTGGGTATAGCCCCTTCCACCTACTTATACCTAGTCAACTTTCCTGCCTGCCTATGTATTCACTCATAGATTATTGCTGATAGTGCATGATTGTGTATATGTATTTACATTTGCTGTCTATAACTCTTGTGTGCCTCTCTATGTCTTCCTTTGCCTTAGTGATACTGCATGTTCATTTCTTTACTGTACATTTTCTTTCCCTTCACACAAATTAATAAGTGTCTATGATTTTCCCTTCCCTCCCAGCATCCTGTTAATCATCAAGTGTTTCTTTCCATGTGTAAATCTTTCTTTGACTTGTTGACATAGTGGATTCATACAGTATTTTTCCTCTGATTGATTTGTTTTCACTCAGCATAACCTCCTACAGGCTTATCCATGTTATGAAGTGTTTTACAGATTCTTTAACATTGTATGGTATTACATTATGTGTATGTATTATAGTTTGTTTATCCATTCATCCATTGATGGACACTCAGGTTGTTTCCATTGTTTTGCTATTGTGAATAATGCTGCAGTGAACCTGGGTGTGCACATATCCATTCACATCCCTGCTTTTATTTCTCTAGGATATATACCTAGTAGTGGTATTGTTGTGCCAAATGGTATTTCTATTTTCAATTTTCCACAGTGGTTGTATCATTCATTATACAGTCCCACCAGCAATGTACAAGATTTCCAGTCTTACCAGACCCTCACCAGCATTTATTGTTTTCTGTCTTATGAAACTTTGCTATTAACACTGGGTTGACAATATTTCCCTATAGTTTTGATCTACATCTCTCTAATGGCTAAAGATTGTGAGCATTTCTTCATGTGTTCTTTGGCCACTTGAATGTCTTCTTTCGTGAAGTGTCTGCTCATGTCCTCTACCCGTTTTCGGTAGGACTGTTTGTCTTTTTGTTGTTGAGGTGTTGACGTTTTCTATAGATCTTAGAGATTAATTCCTAGTCAAATATACCTTTGACAAATATTTTCCCAATCTTTAGGTTCTCTTTTTACTCATTTAGAGAAGATTTATGATGTACTTAAATACTTAATTTTTAGGAGCTCTAGTAGCGTAGTGTTTAAGGCACTTGACTGCTAAGCCAAAGGCTGGCAGTTCAAACCCACCAGCCACTCCTCAGAAGGAAAGTTGGACAATCTAACTCATTAGTGATACTACCTCAGGTAAATGTTCAACTCATATGCCTATCTTTTGTTTGGCTGGAAGCCACAAGTGTGGGTTCAGTTCCAGACCTGAAGGGCAGCTAGAGACCATAGTCTCAGGGGTTCCACCAGGCTCTATCAGACCAGCAAACCTGGTCCCTTTCCCCCCCTTTTTTTTTTCCTAGTAATTTTGACTTTTGTTCCACATTGTTCTCCCTCTCTATCCAGGATCTCCTATATAGATACCCCTCTAAGTGGTTGACAGTGGTAGCCAGGCACCATCTAGTTCTTCTAGTCTCATAGTTGTATAAGCTGAGAATGGCATGGTGTACCAGTTGCTAGGACTAATTTTTTCCATGAATCTTTGGTTTTCTTCAATCTTCTTTGCTCTGGATGAGGAGAGACCCATTGTTGCATTTAGATGGCTGCTTGCAAGCTTTTAAGATACCAGTCACTACTTGCCAAAGTAGGAGGTGGAACAATGTTTTGTGCGGTATGTTATGCCAAATGAGCTTGATGGCCCCTGTGACTATGGCCCCGAGCCCACAGGTTCAACTACTTTCTCCCTCTGGGTAGCTTGCTGTGACCAAGAAGTGACTACAACCTTGTCCCTTGTCAGCTCTACTATACACCTGGGAATTCTTACAGAACATGCACATACACTTGTAGAACCATTGTCTGCCAACCCTATGCATGGTCTTGGGTACACTCCCTGCTGCATAGACATACCTGATAGTTCAGCCTGTCCACCCGTCTATCCACCTCTAAACCCATGTTTGCCTTCACTGACAACACAGTACTGTATGTGCATAAGGGTTCATCTTTATTGTCTGTATCTACCATGTACCTCTCTATCTCTTCCTCTTCCTCAATGCCATCATGTTGATCACCCACATTTGGTACATTGCCCTTCTCTTCACCCAAATCAATACTTATGTCTGCCTATCTAACAGTGTTCCCGCCCCTCCCCTCCCACCCCTGGTAACCAACAAAGAAAATCTCCTTCCACAGATAAATTTTTCCTTGACTTTTACAATAACAGACTAATAAAATATTTGTTCTTCTGTGATTGACTTATTTCACTCAGCATAATATCCTCCAAGTTCATCCATGTTGTGTGGTGTTTTGCAGATTCTATGTTATTCTTTGGGGTTGCATAGTATTCCATTGTGTGTATGTGCCATAGTTTGGTTATCCATTCCTCAGTTGATGGACACCTAGGTTGTTTCCAACTTTATGTATTGTAAATAGTGCTGTGATGAAAATGGGGGTGCATATGTCTGTTTTTGTCATGACACTCACTTCTTTAGGGTATATACCTAGTAATGGAATGGCTGGGTCAAATGATATTTCAATTTCTAACTTTTTAATGAATCGCCATACTGCTATCCACAGTGGTGTTACCATTTTACAGTCTCATCAGCAGTATATGACAGTCCCAATCTGTCCACATCCTCGCCAGCATTTGTTATTTTCTGTCTTGTTGAATTTTGCTGCTAGTGCTGGAGCAAGATGGTATCTCCTTGTTGTTTTGATTTGCATCTCTCTAATGGCTAATGATCATGAGCATTTCTTAGTATGTTTGTTGGCTGCCCGAATATCCTCCTTGGTGAAGTGTCTACTCATGTCTTCTGTCCATTTTTAAATTGGATTATTTGTCTTTTTGTTATTGAGGTGTTGGAGTTTTCTATAAATTCTAGACATAAGTCCCTTGTCAGATATGTCATTGCCAAATATTTTTTTCCCAATCTGTAGGTTCTCTTTTGACTCTTGGAGAAGTTTTGGAAGCACATAAAAATTTAATTTTTAGAAGGTCCCATTCATCCAGTTTCTCTTCTGCTGTTTGTGGTATTTTGAGTTATGCTTGATAGTCTATTTATGGTATATATATATATTGGCCCCTAAATTTGCCCATAGTTTTTCCTTGAGGAACTCTATAGTTTTAGGTTTCACATTTAAGTGTTTGATACATCTGGAGTTAGTTTTTGTGTATAGTGTGAGGTAGAGATCTTTTTTCATTTTTCTGCAAATGGATATCCAGTTTTTCCAACACCATTTATTAAACAACCATTCTCTTCTCCATTTAATGAATTTAGGCCCTTTGACAAAGATCAGCTGACTATAGGTCGATGATCTATTTCTGGGTTCTCAGTCCTATTTCATTGGTCTATGTGTCTGTCATTGTGCCAATACCAGGCTGTTTTGACTACTGTGGCTGTATAGTAGGTTTTGAGATTTGGCAATGTGAGACCTCCTACTTTGTTCTTCTTCTTCAGTAGTGCTTTTCTTATCCAGGGTCTCTTTCTTTTCCATATAAAGTCAGTGATTGGTTTTTCCATATCCTTAAAAAATATTGATGGGATTTGGATTGGTGTTGCATTGAATGTATAG
>NW_006921679.1:4889959-4894583 GCF_000298275.1 Orycteropus afer afer | reverse complement strand
TTTGAGTAGGATTGGTGTCAGTTCTTCTCTGAATGTTTGGTAGAATTCTCCAGTGAAACCGTCTGGGCCAGGACTTCTTTTTGCTGGTAAGTTTTTGATGACCTGTTCAATTTCTTCTTTTCTTATGGATTTGTTCAAATTTCCACTTCAGTCTGTGTTAGTTTAGGTAAGTGGTATGTTTCCAGAAATCTGTCCATTTCTTTCAGATTTTCAAATTTGTTGGAATACAGTTCTTCATAATATCCTGGTATTATCCTTTTTATTTCAGTTGGTTCTGTTGTGATGTCACCCATTTCATTTCTTATTCATGTTATTTGTGTTCTCTCCTTCTTTTCCTTTGTTAAATTTGCCGGTGGTTTGTCAAATTTATTAATCTTTTCAAAAAAACTTAATTCTAGTCTTGCTGATTTCCTCTATTGTCTTTCTATTTCTGTTTCATTGATTTCTGCTTGAATCTTAATTATTTCATTTCTTCTGATGACTGTAGGGTTTTCTTGCTGTTCTTTCTCTAATTGTTGGAGAAGTTGATTTAAAGTGTTGATTTTGGCTCTTTCTTCTTTTTTGATATGTGTAGTTATTGCTATTAATTGGCCTCTGATCACTGTTTTCCCTGTGTCCCAAAGAGTTTGGTATGTTGTGTTTTCTTTCTCATTTTAATCAAGGAATTTTTCAATCTCACTTTTTATTTCTTTTCTTACCCAGTCTTTCTTTAGGAGGGTGTTTTTCAGTTACCACGTGTTTGCTTTTTTTCTGTTGATCTTTTTCTGTTGATTTCTAATTTGATAGCATTGTGATCTGAGAAGATGCTTCGCAGTATTTCAATTTTTTAAAATTTATGAAGGCTTCTTATATGGCCTAACATATGGTCTAGCCTGGAAAATGTTCCATGTGCACTGGAAAAGAATGTATATTGTGCTGTTGTTGGGTGAAGTGCTCAGTAGATGTCTATAAGGTCAATTTGGTGGGTAGTATTTTTTAACTCTTCTGCATCTTTGTTGAGTTTCTTTCCACTTGTTCTATCTTTCAAAGAAAGTGGTGTATTAAAGTCTCTCACTATGACTGTGGAGTCATCTATTTGCCTTTTCAAATCTTTTAAAATCTGATTTATGTATTTTGGAGCTCTTTCATCAGGTCCATAGATATTTACTATGGTTATAGCTTCTTGTTCAATTGATCCTTTAATCATTATATAATGTCCTTCCTTGTCTCATATGGTGATTTTTTCCTTAAATTCAATTTGATTAGAAATTAATAGTGCCACTCCTGCTCTCTTTTGGTTGCTATTTGCTTGACAGATATTTTTCTAACCCTTGATTTTTAGTCTATTTTTGTCTTTTTCTCTAAGGTGTGTCTCTTGTAGGCAACATATTGATGGATTTTGTTTTCTCATCCAATCTGCACTCTCCGTCTCTTGAGTGGTGTATTTAATCCATTAATATTCAATGTAATTATTTACAAGTATGAATTTGTTGCTGTCATTTTGTTATGTGTTTTTTCATGATATCCCTGTCTTCTTTGTTCCATATTATTTTCTGTGCTGAGCTCATTATGTTTCTGAATCTTGTTATCTTTCCTTTGTTGCTGTTGTTTTAGTATTTGCTGAATATTTATGCTTGTCCTCTTTTATATTGTGATGTGAAGGTTTATCATTTTTCTTTGTGGTTACCCTGTGATTTAGAATTTTCTCCCAGAGTTTGGAATAGTCCATTCTATCTTGCAACTCTCTTGGCTTCCTCATGATTTAAAAGTTCTGTAACTACACAGTATTTTTCCTCTTTTTGGTTTGTAGTTGTCCTCATTTGCCAATTGAAGTCTCTGGTTCCCTGTTTACAACCTTGTAAGTTTATTTTACTTTGGATATGTTCATAGCTGTGGTTTCTGAGTTATGTCATTTTGTGTGTTAATGGTTGTTGTTTGCTATTTTCAATTCTCTGTTCAAAGGACTCCCATTACTATGTCTTGTAATGTTGGTCTGGTTTTAACAAATTTCCTTAGCTTCTGTTTATCTGGAAATCTCCTAATTTCACCATTATATTTGAGGGACAATTTCCTGGGTATATAATTCTTGGTTGAAAAATTTTCTCTTTCAGGGTTTTATATATACCATCCATTGCCTTCTCACTTGCATGCTTTCTACTGAGAAATCAGGGCTTATTCTTACTGGTTGTCCTTTTTAAGTAACTTTTTGTTTTTCCCATGCAGCTTTCAGCATTCTGTCTTTGTCTTTGGTTTTGGTGAGTGTGATGATGATATGTCTTGGTGATTTTCTTTGGGGCTTATCCTGTTTGGGGTTTGTTGGACTTACTGAATGGATATATTCTCATCTTTCATCATATCAGGGAAGTTCCCTTCCAACAAATCTTGGACAATTTTCTCAGTGGTTTTATTTTTCTCTTCTTGTTCTGGAATTCCAATGACATGTAGGTTATTCCTTTTGATAGTATCCCACATGAATCTTAGGCTTTCTTCATTTTGTTTTGATCTTTTGCCTGATTGTTCCCTTTCTAAAGAAGTATTCAGGTATTTGTCTTCAATGTCATTAATTATGTGTTCCATTGCATCAATTCTACTCCTTTGCCCTTCCAAAGTGTTGTCTATTTCTGACAATTCAGTATTAATCTTCTAGGTATCTATCTGTAGATTTAGAATCATTTCTTTATTTCATTTATTTTTTCATTTTGTTCTTCTATTTTCTTCCAAAATTCTTCTAGGGATTTGTCTGTGTTTTCTTTGGTCTGTCTCTCAATCCTTTGAAGATATCTAAATATAATTCTTTTGAATTCCTTATCAGGGATTTCCAATGCTGCTTCTTCCTCAGTGATGTGTTCTGGGTTTAGATCCTGCTCCCTTGTTTCTATCACTTTATCTTGCTTCTTTGTGTGGACTGTGATGATCTGTTTTCTCTAAGACATTGTGACATTGTTGTATTTATATCTCTGTTAACTGTTTTTGAAGAGCAGCTAAGGATGAGTCAGGCTCTTCTTGGTGGTTGTTTAACATAGGCCCATTGGTGGAGAAGGAGTTGGTGGCTCTCAGTAAGTGAAGCTGTAGGATATGTTGGTGTAGTTGTGTTGTATGGGGCTGTTGCTGTCTCCCACTCAGTTTGACAAAAATAACAATTGAATGACCATTAGAAAAGTAAAAACAAATGAACAAAAAATACACTGTATAATCACACAGGTGCAGTAATCAAAAAAGATAAAATGGAAAAAAACAAAAATAAAACAAAACAAAAAACACTGCAATATCTGGGAAGAGGGCAATAAGAGAAAAAAAGTAGAGAAGGAGAATAATGAAGAAAAAATTGGGAAAAATGCAAAAAGAAAAGCAAGGAATGGGGTTAACCACAAGAAAGAAGAAAAAAAAAAAAAAATGGAAGCAGGAATGGGGAAAAGAAAAAAAGCTGAAAACTAGAACCCAGGAAGGGAAGAATAAAGAATGATAATAAAAATGACAAAAGTAATAATAACAGTAGTAGTTTTAAAATAGACAAAAATGAACAAACTTAAAAAAAAAGAAAAAAACTATCTGGACAGGGTGGGGCAGGGTGCCCAGGCTCCGTCAGAGCACACAGACTGGGATGGAATTCCTGCCAGCCTAGAAGGTGGGTGGGTGTGAGGGATGGCCACACCTCCATTTGCCAAGAGGGTATGAGATACAAGAGTAACAAAGGGAATGTCACACCTTTCCAGTAGCCGATGCATCCGGAATGTCCTTGCAGTTCCCGGCAAGCAGAGCCTGTTCTTAAGTCCCTGGAATCTGGGAGAACGCTGTCACTTTATATATCCAAAATGGTCAAGCCACTTGTAAACATTCAAAATGGCTGCACTCTCTGGACAGGCAAAAGTCCACAGCTCAGATCATCTTGTTCTTTGTTGCTTCTTCTTTTATTTTCCAGCCACCACTTGGCAATATCCAAGCTGTCTGTGCCATCAGGATCTCTGCCACACCACAGCTCCCTAAGTCTTCTTTTTTGATATTTTCATGCAAATTCTTCTGCTAGTTGGAGTTTAGTCCACTTCTATATCCTTCCCTTCAAAGCTCAGGGTTCCAGGATTATCTACTGTATCTGTGTTAATTGGTTCCTCTTTTCTTTGTTGAAGAGGGTCTGTTCAGTCTTTCTGCCTATTCTGCCATCTTACAGGAACCTCTGGCTATGTTTATTCTTAAATATTTTTATGTTTTTGCAAATGATATTGTTAATGATACTGTTTTCCTTATTTCCTTTTCAGAATTCTCCTTGGTGTAGAAGAATCCAACTGATTTTTGTATATTATTCTTGTACCTTGCCACTTTGCTGAATCTTTTGGTTAGTTCCAGTAGTTTTCAGCTGAGTCTTTGGGAGTTTCTATGTGTGGGAGCATATCTATAAATAGGGATAGTTTCAGTGTCTTCTTTATCAGTTTGAACCTTTTATTTTCCTTTCATGCCTTATTTCCCTGGCTAGGACTTCCAATTGAGTAGGAATGGTGACAGAGAGCTTCCTTTACTGTCTACTGGATGTAAGAGGAATGCTTTCAATCTCTCTCCATTGACAATAATGATAGCCATTGGTTTTGTTCAGTATCTTGAGAAATTTTCCTTCTATTCCTGTTGTGCTGAGAGTTTTTTTTTTTTTTTTTTT
>NW_006921679.1:4875394-4888762 GCF_000298275.1 Orycteropus afer afer | reverse complement strand
TTTTTTTTTTTTTTAATTTCACTTTTATGCTTTTTATTACCCAGTAGTTTATAAAAAAGATGTTATTCAGTTTCCATGTATTTAATTTTTTTTCCTTGATTTTTCTATTACTGATTTCTAACTTTATAGAGTTGTTATCACAGAAGTTTCTTTGTATGATTTTGATATTTTAAAATTTATTGAGGTTTGCTTTGTGGCCTAACATAAGATCTTTTCTAGAGTATGATCCATGTGCCATTGGACAGAACATGTATTGCATTTTTGTTGGACAGACCCAAACCAACTTCCATCAAGTTGATTCTGACTCATAGAGACCCTATGTTGTTGTTGTTGTGTGCCGTCGAGTTGGACCTGACTCAAAGAGACCCCTCCTTGAGTTTCTGAGTTGATATCACTATGGAGGTAGATTATCCAAGCTTCCTTCCGAGGAGTAGCTGGTGGGTTTGAACCACCAGACTTCTGGTTAGCAGTCATGTGCCTTACACACTAGGCTACCAGAGTTCCAGAGTAAAAGCACACTGCCTTATCTTTTACCTGTGAAGTGGCTGATAGGTTCCATCTACTGACCTTTTGGTTACCAGCCAAATGCCTTAACCAGTGCACCACCATGACTTCTTTTATTGGGTAGCTTGAGCTCTGTATGTCTGTGAGATCAAGTTGGTTTATTGCCTTGATTAAATCTTCTGCATCTTTATTGAGTTTCTGTCTAGTTGTTCTGTTCTTCACCAGAAGTGATAAGTTAAAGTCTCCTTATATTGTTGTGGAGTTGTGTATTTCTCTTCAATTCTGTTAATGGTTGCTTTATGCATTTTGGGGCTCTTTCACTGGGTGCATGATTTATTATGGTTTTACTTTCTTTTGCTGAATTGACCCTTTAATCATACATAACATCTTTCTTTGTCCTTTATGCTGATTTTCCTTGAAATCTACTTTATCAGAAAATTTTATTGCCATTCCTGCTCTTTTTTGGGTGCCATGTCCTTAATAGCCTTCTTTTTTCTCATCCATTGATTTTTAACTAACTTTGGTATTTTTGTCTAAGTTGAATCTCTTGTAGTCCGCATACTGATGGGACTTGTTTTCTATCTGTTCTGCCACTCCCTTTTTCTTGATTTGTGCATTTAATCTATTTATATTCAGTGTAAGTATAGGTATGAATTACTGCTGTCATTCTTTTGTATTTTTTATTGTGATATTGATGATTTGTTTGTCCTGTATATTTTTCTGTGCTGAGTTCTCTTTGTTATCAGATTTTATTTTCATTTTTGTAATTGCTTTTGATTTTGTGTTCACTAAGTCCTTATGATTTTCTTCTTTTGTTTTGGTTATGTTTTATTAATTTTATATTGGTCAGTTTCTTGCTCTGTATTGTCTTGTTTTTTTATTTGATTTGAAGTTGCCTGCTATCTCTGAAAAATTTTGGATTTGTTGTATTTATTTATTGATATGTATTGGTTTGTTTAACCTTGATTTCTTGTTTTGTTTTGCTTTGATATATCCAGGTCAGCAAGGAGCTCTGGTGGTGTAGTGCCTAAGGTATTTGACTGCTAACCAGGAGGTTGATGGTTCAAACCCACCAGCCACTCCACAGAAGGAGGACTGGGCCATCTACTTCTGTAAAGATTTACCACCTTAGAAACCCAAAGGGAGTCTCTATGAGTTGGAATCCACTCAATGGCAGTGAGGTGTTTTTTTGTTTTTTGTTTTTTCCATTCAGTTCAGTGGGGTGGGCATGCTACTTTGGTCGGTCACTAGTTTGGCATCATTGGAGCACTTCCTACCTCCCTCTGGGTGGGTGGAGTAACTGATGGGAGTGTGGGCACAGGCCTCTGCTGGTCATGAAGAGTAGCTGTGGGTGGAGTGAGTAGGTGTTGTCTGCCATCTATTATTGCTCCAGTGGTACAGCAAAGGGTGATAGTACTAGCCTGTGTGATAGGGTAGTAGGTGGTAGAGGTGTTAGGTTTGGTTGACTAGTGGGAAAACAAGTGTCTACCTTCCATCAGATGGGCAGAGAAAAAAAAAAAAGAAAAATGAAAAAGGACATGAGAAAATCAGGTAAAAATAAAAGAAGAAGAAAAAGAAAAAGAAAAAACAAAAAAAGAAGGAAAAGTAGAAAAAAAAAAAGGACAATTGGGCAATAGCTGCCTTTGTTTCTAAGGTAATGGGTACATGGTACCCTATCTGTTGGTGTATAGCACTGGTTATGGGGGTAGTAGGTGACTATCACACTATCCATGTGACTACACATCCCTGGTCACTGGGGAAATAAGGGCGGCACATACAGAGTGCATGTTCAGTAGGAACATGTGCCTGTGGAGGTGGTAGCAGCCTGGAGCACAGTCCATGCATACATGTACCTCTGCCCATAATTGTGGCAGATGTCTGGTGTGCAGTACACACATGTATGTGCCCCCAAGCACCAAGGTGGGAAGGGCCCAGCATATGGTCCACACATGGGTGTACCCATGGGCTTGGAAGTGGTAGGTACCCAGTCGACTATCTGCCTGTGTGTATCCCCAACTGTAATAGCAGTTCATGTGTGTCCATGTCCTGACAACAAATGTGGCAGGTGTCTGGCATGTATTCTGTGCATGTATGTGCCCCTGACATTAGAGGTGGTGGGCTTCTGGAGCATAGTTCACATGCGTATGCACTGCTGATAGTAGAGACTGTGAGTGCACAGCTTGTGGTCCATGGGAGCATGTCCTGTCAATCACACAGGTGCTGGGCACACAAAGCACAATCTGCAGGGCTGAGCTTCAGTCAGCCGGGAGTGTGATGCTGCAAGTGCCTTCTGGTTGGGGAGGCAGTTTGAGTGAACAGAGCAGGTGGAGGGTGGAAAGATACGTGTCCCTGTCATTGGGTTGGTGGGGACCTGAGGAGACCTCACCCCCAGTGACCAGGAAGGTATGGTGTGGAAAGAGAGAACACATTTCTCCAGTCACCATTCACTGGTGTGGGACTGGTGCACTTCTGGGCAAATGCAGCCATTATCTGGTTCCTGCTCTGACTCAATCAAGGCAGTAGCCAACTGAAGTCCAGCATCTCCACCTTCCATCTCACAGGTCTTCCCCTCCACATAGGTCTTCAAGCCAAATGACAGTGACACAGTACTTAGGAATCATCTCACCCCCATATACTGGCTCCCTCCTTGCTCTGTGGTTGCCCATGCCACTGTATCTCTCCCACTTTCCCTCATTTCCCTTTCATAGATCAAGCTCATGTTCTTTTCACCTTGTTTCATTCTGGAATTGTTTACAATGTATCTCTGTCTTGATAAGGATTCTGTGAAGTTCTCTTCATTCATGTATGTTGTCTTCTATTTCTCCAAATAGCCACTCTGTGTTGGGCCCCTACTCTGTTTCTCTCCTCTATGACTGTTTCTTTTCTGTGTCTTTTTTCCAGTTGGCATTTAATCCAGTTCTTTATACTTTCATTTGAAGTTCAGATTTTCAGGATACCATCTGTATCTGTTTCACTTGTTTTTCTTTCTTTCTTTTTTTTGGTCTTTGTTGCTAACATTACTCTTTAGAATAGACATAGATAGATAGATAGCTGTTATTGAGTTGACTCCCACTCATTCTGACCCCATGTAGAACTGAATGAAACATTGTCCAGTCTTGTGTCATCCTAACAACCATCAACATGTTCAAGGCCATCAATGGATTGACTACTTTGCCAATCCAACTCACCAAAGTCTCTCTCACTCTCACTGGTCTTCTTATTCACCAAACATGATGTACTGCTTTGTCAATTTATACCTCCTAACTCCTGATGATGTGTCCTAAATAAGCTAGTTGGACAATGTTCCCCTGTGACCCATAGGGTCTTAATTGGCTAGTTTTGGGAAACAGAACACTCAAGTGTGATTTTACTGGGATGTGTACCAAGAATATATGATACAGAACAAACCAGAGCTTGAGAAACAATGTCATGAGAAATCAAGTAGGCAGGCAGGCCCCTGGCACTGACTGGTAGGTCTTTACCAGTATTTTGGCAGAGAAAACTGGATCTAAGGCATTCTAAAAATAAAGCATGGCAGAATAGAGGCAGTTAGAGTTCTCTTCTCCATGGCATGGGCAGCATGTGGTGAGAACTCTTGGTTTGTAATGCCACAAAAGTACTTCTTATTTCTAGTCCTGGTATGTGGATGGAGTGGGAAGGAGGAAATATTGATCCACCATAACTATTTTCAAGTTGTACTGCTCTTTCAAGTGACACCTACTGATACAGTCTTATTGATCTTTTAAAAGTCCCAAGAGAGGATTAGGGCAAATGACAAATAGTGAAATTCTCATTCTGGGATGAGTTGACATCATAGCTATAAATGGAATCAAACACACCAACTATCATGAAGAAGCAAAGAACCAAGAAAAAATTCATTCTGTGAGACATGGAGTCAACATGAATTGGAGTCAACTTGAAGGAAATGAGGAACAATTACAATATCCAGAAGCCTGTAGTAGAGGTATAAGGGTCACTCACTTTTCATGTGTTCATCTAACAAAAAAAAAAAAAAAAAAAAAAACAGACTAAGTATTCATCAGCCAACCATTATGCTAAGCTTTGGAGAATCAAAAATAACAACATTGCAATTTGATTTTGAAATTTGTTATTTTTGTGCAAAGGCTTTTAAAAATAAACATGAAAAATTCAAAATAGATTAATTTTTTAATTGCATGAGATAACATGGAGCCCTTGATTTATTGCTTTGGGTATTATGTTCTGCATTAATGCACTAAATATTTGCTTAAGCCTGGTGCAGTCCAACTCACTTACAGTGATGAGGATGAAAGAGAAAAGGCTAGAAATGTTGTTGACTCTGCTATATTATTTGGTTTAATGACTCTAACATCTGGGACTTTAAAATTGCCATTAGGATTTTTGTTAAATTTTTGTGAAATTAGATTTCTGCTTTTAAAAGGCCTCTAGGGATACATTTGTATTCCTGGCAGCCCTAGATATCTAAATTCTAATAATACTTATTTTGTGAGATACAAAGCCTATGTTGATATCTCCAGCAGATTCCCGAAGCATAGATATAGTTATTCAAACTTTATTATTTTACATTATATTTTAACATTGTTTGAAACCTTTAAAAAGAACACTTGGACACTTGAAAAGAATGCTTTCCTTCTTCTAGATGAAATTTTACTAAGATTTTGGAAGACTACAAGAAAACATGATACTCTTTCAACGATCTACTCTTTGTCATGCAAAATCAATTTATGAAAGTACTACTGATTCTTATTTATTTTTCTTTCCAAATGTGATAGCTTCAGTGAAATAAATAAGTGCAGTTGGATTTGATTTTCTGGTGATTAAAGTAGTTCTGGAACACAAGCCCTGGAAAGGAAGCTCATAGGGAGTTCTAAGTTATTTTCTTCTGTTTTGATCACCGCTATTGAAAGTGGGGTTAAGTGAACAGGTTAACTACCAGCAGTCCTCTTATTCTCTGCAAGGAAGCAATGAGGGTCAGGCATTAGGAGGAATAGTATAGAAACTTAGGGGGAAGCAGATTATTACTTGAAGCACTTACTGATGAAGATTAAAACTACCGGCTTCAGTAGAGATTACACCTCAACATAAAGAAAACAAAAATCCTTATGACTGGGCCAGTAAACAGCATTATGATAAATGGAGAAAAGATAGAAGTTGTCAAAGATTTCATACTGCTTGGTTCCACAATCAACATCAATGGAAGCAGCAGCCAAGACATCAGATGATACATTACAGTGGGGAAATCTACAGCAGAAGACCTCTGTGCTGATGAACAAAGGTGTCTCTATGAAGATTAAGGTGTACCTGGTGTTTTCAATCACCTCAAATGCATGTGAAAGCTGACAATGAATGAGGAAGACCTAAGAAGAGTTGATGCTTTTGAGTTGTGGTGTTGGAGAAGAATACTCAAAGTCCCATGGCCTGCCAGAAGAACTAACAAATCTGTCCTGGAAGAAGTGTAGCTGGAATGCTCCTTGGAAGCAAGAATGACCAGAGTACAACTCACCTTGGTCATGTTGTCAGAAGGGGCCATTCTCTGGAGAAGGATATCAACCTTGGTCAAATGGAGGGTCAGCAAAAAAAAAGGAGAAGACCATCAATGAAATGAATGGACACAGTGGCTGCAATGATGGGCTCAGATATAGCAAGGACTGTCAGGCTGGCAGAGGACTGGGCAGTGTTTCGTTCTGTTGTACATAGGGTGGTGATGAGTGGGAGCTGACTCAACAGCTGTTGAGTTGTTGTCTTTCTACTGACCCAGAACTAGGAAAGTAAATCCTACTGCTCTTACCAGAGAAGAGTTAAGAGTCTGTCTGCCGAGTTCTGGGTAATGAAATCCTTGCCTGTGAGCCACATTGACTTTTATGTGAAAGTGTTGATTGAAAAGCTTATTTTCTGTTAGTTTAGGGGTTTCCTAGGAAGAGAGGTATAAACATGAAATGTCTCTGAGAGATTAACTAGGCAGGAAAAAAAAAAAAAAAAAAAAAAAGCTCTAATGGCCAGAGAGAAGGCATAACTGACTGCAGAGTTACTTGATTCTCCAGGAGTTGGTGATGGTTATTTTTCTTAAACACAAGAATTTTGTATATCCAAATACCATCTACCTCTTTCTCTGCTTTCAAATCTGCTCAAGGAAAGATGTGCCAAGCAAAAGTTACATTTTATTTTACTTTCACATCTGTTGTTAACTGTGATACTTCTTTGTTTAATGGAGAGACTAGAGTTAATGTTATATATCAGGCCAAAATGAAGTGTGTTGAAGACCAAGAGACATGGATCAGTTCTCCCTTACCTCCAGGAAGCAGGGTGAGTTACCTTAGCTTGCAAAATGCTATAAACAACAGGACCCTCTCTGGAACATGCCCAACGTTGATTGTGTCTCTCTCCAGTGTGAGCCCTGAGATGAAAGCAGGGTAGGCAAAACTGTTTCCTTTCTCCTGTCAGCCTCCAAACAGTTTACTACAAATTCCTTCCACCGTGTAATTCTCTGGAGGTAAATCACAAAGCAGGGTTTTGTTTTTACTTCTTCTCCTGACTTGTTAAAAATATAAAACACTAGCTTTGCCCTGGTCTTGAAAAGGAAACTGGGTCATCCAATATTTAAATGAATTAATGAGTCACGTGTACCATCTCAAAAATCTTGTAATCAGTTCTAGAAATTTCGAGGAATCTTCTTGTAGACTTCAATGTGACTAGCACTGTTGTTGTTGTTATTTGCCGTGGAGTCGGACTTGACTCATGGTGACCCCTCCTTGGGTTTCCGAGGCGGTATCACTACGGAAGTAGATTGCCCAACCTTCCTTCCAAGAAATGGCTGGTGGGTTTGAACCACCAGCCTTCTGGTTAGCAGTCAAGTGCCTTAGGCACTATGCTACCAGAGCTCCTGTGAATAGCATTAACTCACCTTAAAAACCTAAAGAATCTATTGTTCATTTCTGTGAACAATACCAAAGTTATAACCTGAAATTGCATTTATACGCACACATATCAATTTTTAGGGAATTTCTATAAGAGAGAAATGCAGATTCTTTCTTTTGACGAATTAAACAAATGTAACAAAATGGCTGTGAAACTTTTATTCTACTTTCCTACTGAAAACCGTACATTTACTAAACCAAGCTTCCAATAAAAACCTGCCCAATGTTTGGTTAAGGAGCTCTGGTGGCTCAGTGTCTGAAGCATTTGACTGCTAACCAGAAGGCTGGTGGTTCAAACCCACCAGCCACTCCATGGAAGGAAGATGGAGCAATCTACTTCCATCAAGATTTACAGCCTTGGAAACCCATTGGGGGTTGCTGTGAGTTGGAATCAACTCAATGCTCGATGCCAGTGGGGTGTTTTTTTTTTTTTTGGAATCTTTGGTTACTTTCACTGATATTTAGGAACATTGTTTGAAAACAGACAGTGGCATGCCTGAGGAATTCTTTGAATGCATATGTTAAATGAAACCTAAAAATACCCATCAATATGCATACCATTCCATATGGACAAATATTTATACCCGTTTTTCAGAACCCTCAGGTAGGAATCAAATCACTTCATGCATATAAATATGATTCAGTAAGTTACTTTTTCAGTTCAAAGAAACCCTTGGGAATAAAGAGAATTTTTGAAATATTAACTTGGAGAGTGTTTTTAGTTACTTTTGAATTCTAGACTTCAAGTATTTAGTGGAACTTACTCAATAGAAACCTGGGGAACAGCCTCAGAGTCCTGCAATTTTTGTCACGTAAGGTATTTTAGAATAAATCTATCCTATTTTCCTGATTCAATTCTAACCTTTTTATTTATAACAAAAGACATTAAAAGGCATATTTATAAAACTCCAGAGGATGCCAGTGAACTTAGGCATTGTTTCAGAAAGGTCTATGAGTGTTATTCTCATTTTGATAGAAGTCTCAACAACATAGTTCACACACACACACACACACACATACACACCACCTCCACCATGATTGCTACAATACACACACATGCACCATCTACACCATGACTACTATAACACACATGCACACACATGCACCACCTCCACCATGACTACCATAACACAAACACACCCACACCCACCACCTCCACCATGACTACTATAACACACATACACACACACTACCTCCACCATGACTATTACAAAACACACACATACAAACCTTCTACCATGACCGCTATAACACACACACACACCACCTCCTCCATGATACTAGAAAACACACACAAACCACCTCCTCCATGACACTACAAAACACACACACACCCTTTCTACCATGACTACTACAAAGCACATACACACATCCCACCTCTACCATGACTGCTACAATACACACACAAACACCACTTCTACCATGACTACTATAATACATACACGCACCTGCACTATGACTATTACAAAACACACACACATCACCTCCACCATGACTATCAGAAAGCACACACACACAGCACCTCCACCATGACTACTATAACATAATACACACACACAACCTCCACCGTGACTATTACTAAACACACACACACACCTTTCACTATGACTACTGAATACACATACACACACACACACACACCACCTCCACCATGACAACTACCAAACACATAAACACACACCACCTAGTTATGCAAGAGGCAAATTTTCCAAAATATATTGTATCTGTGGCTCATTCTTTGCCCCTTCTCTTAACCTATTCCTATCAACATTGTGTTTTAGGGGCACTTTAAGTAGCAAGTTTGAGCAAGTTTATAGGGAAGCAAGCAAGTCTTCTTTTTGCTTTGGAAACCTTTTCTCATGAAAGCTACAGCACACACTTTGAAAGACAGAGAGACAGAAACAAATTTTGGTACACGTTTCTGTGTGAATATTCTACTACCCACAACCATGTGCACTGATTGATTCTCTGTCAACTATTTGCCCATGTTTAGGAAGGGAAAGTGACAGTTCTCAGCCTGTCTGGAAGCAACTGTGTGTCAGGCCTTTACACTCTCACTGAGACTTCAGAAATGACACATGGAGGCCCAAGAGTATTTCATTTGTTGGATATCTCAAGGAGCAGACCATTGTGTAACATTGTGTTATTTATTGAATTGTGCCTGCCAAAACATGAGTTGAATTCCCGGCCCTTTTACCTGTGGATATGATATTGTTTTCCAACAGGTTTTTCTTTCATTCTGTTAATGAAGTCTTCTTGGAATAAGGTGGATCCTAAACCTAATCACTCCTAAGTTATAAAAAGACCAATCTCTCTCTCTCTCTCTCTCTCTCTCTCTCTTACACACACGCACACACACACACGGGGGAAGACTGACTCCGTGTGAGAATTGCCTACAAGCCAAGGAACCCAAGAATGCCCAGGACTACCAATTAGGAAGGTTTCTACAAAGCTTACACTCTGATTTGGATTTATTGCCTCCAAAATTTTAAGGAAATAAATTTCTGGTTTTTAAAACCACCCATTTGTGCTACTTCTGTTACAGCAGCACTCGGACGCTGAGATACATCGAAATAAGTACATTTCTTTAAAAACATTTCCAAAGAGAACATTCTTCTGTGCCAGTGAGAACACAGTCAATTCAGAGTATCTCACATATACAGAAGAAAAAATTGGTGTCAGAATATCTCAAATAGAACCCCTCATGAACCTTCCAGCTTGTCTATTTTCTCTGATAATGAAATAAAGTTTATCTAGATCATTTCCTTCCTTGCTTTGGACAATTCTTACCTGTTGCCTTTTATGTCTTTCAATATCAGAAATATCTGCATAGGGGAAATGTTTCCAAGTAATTAATTATTTTTAAAACAACAACAACATCCATGTAATGTGGAATACTCTGAAAAAAGTCTAAATTACCAGTGTTTCATTGGAAATACTTACCTGTGCAAGGACAATAACTAAGTGAATTTTGAACAACAGTTTTGAGGACAATTTTCCAGCCCCAGACTAATTCCATTTGAGATGAAGAAGACATATTCTTTTAGTCAATAATAAAATGAGATTCTTTAATTTCTTGACTTTTTATTTATGGTCTGTAAGTATCTAGGTCTAATGCAGGTACCTAGCAAGCATAAAATATCTAAAAATCACTCACGTAAAGCACATTTGTATCCAGACATACAAATCCTATTTAATGAGTTTGTAACTAACACCCACGGGAAGTAAGAGCTAAGTATTGCTTGATACACAGAATGGATTAGAAATAAGAACCTCTCAGTCTGCTGGCCCATCTAAATATAGGTAATCAAGAATGATGGGGGCATTGGTGGTACAATGGTAGAATGCTCATCTTCCATTTGGAAACCTAGGCTCAATTCCCAACCAATGCACCTTATGTGCAGTCACTACCCATCTGTCTCTGGAGGCTTGCATGTAACTCAGCAGAGCTTCCAATTTTCAGCCAATGGCAACTCCATGAATCACAGTGGTCTGATCCACACTGGGCATGCTCAGAAACAGGCAGGGGGTCACATGAGCCAACTGATTGGATGGCAGGTAATCTGACTCATAGCAACCCCCTCCTTGGGTTTCTGAGGAAGTATCCCTATGGAAGTAGATTGCCCAATCTTCCTTCCAAGGAGTGGCTGATGGATTTGAACTGCCAGCCTTCTGGTTAGCAGTCAAGTGCCTTAGGCACTGCACAACGAGAGTTCTCCCTAAATGACACTAGAGTAGCAGAATAGAATTATCATTCTTTGCCCTCCTGGCAAATGCCTGTGATTTTTGTTTTGCCTGGAGATATGGAATGGAAAGGGGAATCGGTTGCTTGTCCATTGAGGGAACTCTTAGTCCTACAGAAGTTTGTTCCATTTGCTTTTCAGAGATGATACAGGCAAAGAGATAGGAAGGAGTGTTTCATGCTCCAGGGTCTGGACAGACTTGTGTTAGGGAAATTAAAGGGGAATTATTTCACAAAAACCATGCTGTGAAGAAAATTCTATAGCTTCCTATGATTAAAAAAAAAAAAAAAAAAAGCCACACACACACACACAAACACAACACAATTCCAGTTTTCCTTGTTCATAAAATAACTGAAGATTAGGATGGTTTACCTACACAATTCACATAAATATTTGCTTCTTTCTTTCTGATTATATTAAACACCAATGGTTTGTAACTCTTAGCATTTTCTCAGAGAATTTTTCCCCACCATTTTTTCTTTTTCAATTGAAGTTTAATTTCCACACAATAAGTTGCACAGATCTCCAATGTTCAGTTCAATGAGATGTGACAATTGTTTACACAAGTCATCACAACACTAGACGAGATAGGAGCATTTCCATAATTCAAAAAGAATCCTCACACCCCTTCCTCATCCAATCCAGAAGTAACCACTATTAGGATTTCTACAATTATTTGCAAGTTTTTATCTGCTCTGGAACTTCATATAAATGGAGTCGTACTGTTACATCTTCTATGGTTGGCTTTCTTTCACTCAGTTTGCCTTTGAGATCCATTAGTGTTGATCCAAATATCAAAGGTAGCTCCAAGAAATATTATTTTAAATAATACATAATATTTCCAAGAAATATTACATTTAAGGAGTCCTGGTGGCACAATGATTAGCACTTGGCTGCTAATCCAAAGACTGATTGTTCGAATCCACCAGCCACTGTATGGGAGAAAAAAATGTGGCAAGATTACAGCCTTAGAAACCCTATGGGGCAGTTCTGCTTTTTCCTGTATGGTCACTATGAGTCAAAATTAACTCAATGACAGTGGATTTTAGTATTAGGAGCCTTGATGGTGCAGTCGCAGTCAGAGAAAGATGTGGTAGTTTGCTTTCTTAAAGATTACAGATTTGGAAACTCTATGGGAGAGTTATATTCAGCACTATAAGATGCTTTGGGTTGGAATAAACAGATGACAATGGACTTGGTTTTTGGTTTATTATTGCACTGTAAGAATTTAACACAATTTGTTGATCCAATTCCTCACTAATGCATTTTGAATATAATGATTAATGCTGTCATTAGAGACATTATTATGTCTTTTGGGGATATGTGTTTTCACCACTTTTAGGTAAGTAAACACCCAAAAATAGATTGCCAAATCAAAGGTAAAAGTGTATTAAACTTTGTAAAAAAACCTGACAAACAATTCTTCAAATTGGTTATTTATATTCCAATCAGCAATTCACAAAAGTTCCCGTTGCTCCAAAATCTCATATACTTATATTTTAGCTGGTGGCGTAGTGCCTATGGCATCTGACTGCTAACCAGAAGGCTGGTGGTTCAAACCCACCAGCCACTCCTCTAAAGGAAGATTGGGCAATCTACTTCTGCAGAAATACAGCCTCAGAAACCCAAGCAGGAGTCGCTGTGAATCGAATTGACTTGACGGCCATGAGTTTTTATATTTAATTGGCAGAAATGACATCTCTTATGGTTTTCATTTGCATTTCCTGATGAGTGAATAAGTTGAGCACTTTTATTTTCACTTACTGGACATTTATTTATCTTCCTTTGCAATTTGACTTTTCAGAATTCTGCTAATATTTTGTGAAATTTATTACTAATTGTTAGGTTTTGATTTTTATTCTGATGCAGTGTGAATGATAGTTTTTCTTTTAAATTTGATATTAAAAATTTTTATTATTACTATATGGAAATACAATTGATTTTTGTATATTTCAAGCTTTTATTCCTATAACCTAGCTAAATGCATTTTTCCCCTTTATTTTGCTATGTTGCATAAGGTTTTTCTATGCATGCAATCGTGTCATCTTTATAGAAGAACCAAACAAAAAAAATGTTTATTTTATTTTATTTTATTTTAATGTCCTATACAAGGCTAAGGAGCTCTGGTAGCATAGTGCCTAAGGCACTTGACTGCTAACCAGAAGGCTGGCGGTTCAAACCCACCAGCCACTCCTTGGAAGGAAGAT
>NW_006921679.1:4860116-4874789 GCF_000298275.1 Orycteropus afer afer | reverse complement strand
GGGTTTGAACCGTCAGCCTTCTGGTTAGAAGTCAAGTGCCTTAGGCACTATGCTACCAGAGCTCCCGCCTTAGGCACTAGGCTACCTGAAATAGATATGTTTATATTTTATTGATTTTTGGTTGTAGATTCATGGAGAATAATTTGTCTATATTTTCTTTCCTTGTAGTGTCTTTGTCAAGGAGCTCTGGTGGTGTAGTGGGTAAGACATATGGCTGCTAGCCAGGATACATGCAGAAATGCAAGACATCCGATGGAAATTGTCCATTAGCTGTGTGCAGGTAAATGTCTAACAGCTAGTTCTCCAAAAATAAAATCCTGATTGGCAGGGTTTACCAGTTTCTGTGCTGTAAATATTCTTATCATAGCTGATTTTAAGCTAGTAACACGATTTCACTTAACAGGTATTGAGATGCGGTGTTTAGAATAAATTCTTGTGAACCACTGTGAGCCAATTCTAACACATCACTGCTTGCTACTTGCTTTCTATGTTTTCAGTCTCTGTTCTTTCTGTCTTGACTACTATAGTTTGAACTGCATGCTGTCTTAAAATTTGGTTTTTATATCTGCATTGACTTAGTAGTTTTATATCTTTGAATTTTTAAATAAGCTGTTCTGGAGATTATAATATGCATCTTCAAATTGTCATCTTCAAATTATATAATACTACTTAAAACCCACCAGCCACTCCTCAGAAGCAAGATTGGGCAATCTACTTCCGTAGTGAAACTGTCTTGGAAACCCAAGGAGGGGTTGCTATGAATCGGGTCCGACTCGGTGGCAAATAACAGCAACAAAGAACAACATAAGAATTTCAAAACAACCTATTACCATTATTTACAATCATCCTTAATATTTCTTTTCCCATTCTTGTATGGTTTATTTTTATGCTATAAGCCTCACAATGCATTTTATCATTTGTATTTATGTATCATCAATAATTTTTTAAATCAAATTATATTTACACTGAGATAACTCTTCCTTGTGCTCTTCAATCTTTCCTCTAGAGTTGTGCTCTCATCTAGAATTATTTTTATTAGACAGAAAAAAAAAACCTCTTTTATCACTTCTTGTGCAGGTCAGCTGTGGAGATACTTTCTACAGTTTGCCTGAAAAGGCTTTTGTTTTATTTTAAATTTTAAAGAATATTTTTCTGGATAAAAAAACTTAGGATAACAGGGTTTCTTTTTTCCCTTCTTATTTATTTGTTGGTTTATTTTTGCTCTTTTTGTATTTTAAAATGTTTGTTTCATTTGACTTCTATTGTTTCAGGAAGCCACTGGCCCGTTATGTAATATGTTTTGTTGTTGTTTTCCTCTTGCTTCCTTTAAGAATTGATCTTTATTTTTTCTCTTCATCAGCCTAACTATGATTTGCCTAAGATTGATTTACTTTGTTTTCATGTAACTTAGGGTTCACTAAGCTTTGTGGATTTATGACTTGATAGGGTTTGTTAAATTTAAACATGTCCAACCATTATCTCTTTAAATATCTCTTTGGCCCTTCTCTCCTTCTGAAATTCCTACTGTACATATAATAATTCATTGCTTGCATGCCTCACATGTCTCAGGTGTACTGCTACATTTATAATTCTTAGTGCCACTCCTCGGAAGGAAGATTCGGCAATCTTCTTCCGCGGTGATACTGCCTCGGAAACCCAAGGAGGGGTCGCTATGATCGGGGCCAACTTGACGGCACATAACAACAACAACAGTCTCTTTATGTTTCAGTACTGACCTGTCTTCACATCCACTATGTTTTAATAAGGTCAGAGAAAGAACTCTGCCATTACTTTTCAAGTGCCTCTGGGTGCAGTTATTGAAGTCTTCAAAATAACTTCTCCTAGCTCTCTAGGCAATACCATGTACTTTAAGAAGGCCCAAAATGTCTCAGGAAGCCTCTTTCTCTCATATTTCATGGACTGCTCCAGCCTTCAGGGTACCAATGTCAGGCAAAGAGAGTACACTCGTGGGAGACCTTTGCCTCCTGGGTGGAGGCTTTCTCTGTGTCAGGAACTGTTCAGGTTTTCAATCAATCATACCTGCCCACACATAGGAACTCTGGTAGCATAGTGGGTCAAGCATTAGTCTGCTAACCAGAAGGTCAGTGATTCAAACTCACCAGCTGTTGCACAGGAAGATGAGACAACCTACTTCCATCACAATTTACAGCCTTGAAAGCCCAATGGGGGTCACTATGAGTCAGAATCGACTCAGTGATCGTGGGTTTGGTTTGGGCTTTAACCCCATTTTTGCCTGACGCTTCCGTTGTTCCATCAGGAAGGAAAGCAACCATAAATCTCTTCTCATCAGGAGGGACTTGTTAATTGGTTGATTTGTTTGGATTGTTTGAAACAATAGCAGTCTGATGATTGAAAGAATGAATAAAACAGGAAAATCCATGATGATTTATGACTTTTCTGACTGGTCTTTGTTTTTAAGATGAGAACAATGGTCTTTTGTGACTTCCTGTACACTGATCAGAAATGGAAGTCTTGTGGCCCCTGGATTTAATAAATTCTCTGCATATTACAATATTTAAAGATATTTAATTACATAAAAACTGATTTAAATAATGTGAAAATTAATTTTGAGAGATCTCACGTAGGAACTTCCTATTATTATTGCATTTTCTTTTAGATTATTAATGATCCTTCCCAGAGACTAGGTAGATTAGATGAACTTCCATAATCCCTTCCAACTATATTGCAGAATATTTCCTATGAAGTTTGACCCAAAACTGAAGTTTGTGTCAACAATGCTGTTTTATTTTATGTGAACAAATAATTTTTAATCTGAAAACACTCAATCTTTTACAATTAATGCAACAGTAAAGGGAATTCTCTTTTGAATGATGCAAGAAGACATTTATTTTTATTCAACACTTTTATTACATTTACTGTATTCCAGGAACTATTTTAAGCTCTTAAAAATATTAACTCATTAAAAAAATGTTTTAAAGAAAAATATTTTTTCTGTGGAGTCACTGTGCAAAATCTATCATCTGGTGAATAGTGAGGATGGTACAGATCTAGGAACAAAATTACTAGCCAATATTACCATTGGCAAATTTCTGATTTAGAATAGTGACTTCTGTCTGAAAAATCTAGTATTAGCGGTGGTAGACAATCATGCCTCAACCAGACACCATTACAGAATAGTACACGATTATGCCATTTGCTAATAGCTGAAAGTCACAACTTTTGCTTGTTAAGTGTTTGTTCAAAATAAGTACATATTTTCTTCCCTATATTTCAGAATCTACTTCCGTAATGATACCACTTTGGACACCCAAGGAGGGGTTGCTATGAGTCGGGGCCGACTTGATGGCACATAACAACAACAACATATTTCAGAAAGGTATACAGGCTATGCCTTGCCTTCAGTTTTCTCTTGGCAGTCATAACTGTGTTTCCAAGTAGTCTAGTAATTTCAGCTATTGTGTTCCTGGCAGTAGCTAAGTAAACTTGTCATAATGCTTATATAACATAGATATGTTTAGTAGCTTGGGGACCATGACAGAAAGTGTCAGGACAGCATCTGGCTTGAAAACTAGACAATGTTTCTTGTCTCTGATTCATCTCACCTGTACCTGTCCTAAGCTCACTGTGTATGTCAACAGATCAAGAGACATCTTTGTTCCCCAGTCATGTGAAAGGGGGTGGGTGGGGATATGGATGTTGTTGTTGTTAGTTTGAAGAATTGACCTGAACTCTCACTGTGATTTCACATTAATGTGGCAGAGAGTAATTTCTTGGAAATACAGTGACCTGTATAACAAACTATCCAGGAGCTTTTATTTCAGGCAAGTGCTGACTTTCAGGAAGCCTCAGCTCTTATGGTGACAATTTACAGGAGATAATTTCGAAGAAGAGCCCATCCTAGAAGATGATCAGGAGAAGGTTAAATAATATATAGAGAAGAGATAAACACCCTTACATAACAACTTCCATAGAACAAATAAAAAGAGTTGTGGAAAAACCCTTCAAAAATGCTAGTTATATTGTTCAACAGTAAGGAAACAAAAATGGAGACCTTCTTAATTAATTCAATGAAGTAAATAGGATGACCCAGATACTAAAACTGGACACACGCATTCACAGTAATAATAACAATAATAATACCACTTATTGAACATATACACTTAGCCAATTACTGCCTGAATTACTTTACTTTTATTTACTTATTTTCTATTCACACGAGCCATTGAAGCATGTTTAATGACTTCCTCATTCCACAGATAAGAAAACTGAGACAAAGTTAAATATCTTCAGGGTTGGAGCTATTAAGGAACAGAAACAGATTGAAACCCAGGAAACCTACCTTGACAGTTGTTCTGGTTCCCTAGTGCCGCTCTGACAAGAATATACCACATATGGGATGGCCTTAACAAACAGGAGTTTATTCTCTTACAGGAGGCTTTAAGTCCAAGTTCAAAGTGCCAGGCTCTAGGGGCTGGGTGAAAGCCCCTCAACCTTGGGGTACAGCTCTGCCTCCCGCTCCCGGCCCACTGGAGCTAGAGGCATTTCTTCACTCAGATAGCTGTTGGCTGCTGAGGCTGACAAACCCAAGGTTGACAAGTAAAAAGGCACAGTCCTTATGTTACCAAACCACATGGCAGGCCATTAATTTAAGTCTATTGTAAGTCCCAAGGTCGGTAGAGCATGGCAGGCTGCTGAACAACGACACGGCTACATACAGGGTCTAAGCGTGCCATAAGCTAGAGACCATTCTCAAGGCTTCTCCTTATATACAGGAAGCAGACCACATCCCAAAGACAGCTACTCAGCTGCTTGTGGTAGAATTAAGTTGATTGCCAGCCTCATGGGGAATAACTACCACCAGCTGCCCAGCCACTCAAACCAGGCCCAGTCAAGTTGACACACAAACATAACTACCACAACAGTCATGTTCTTATGCCATCCTGCCTCTCTCAAATACTGCAGACAAGACTATTTATGGAAGTAAATATAAAAACTCTAAGTTCAATAACAGTAAATAAACTATAGTATCATGTTGGGAGCTCTGGTAGCATAGTGCCTAAGGCATTTAACTGCTAACCAGAAGGCTGGCAGTCAAACCTATCAGCTACTCCTCACAAGAAAGGTTGGGCCATCTGCTTCCATAGTAGGTTGGGCAATCTACTCCCATAATCCCTTCTAACCTTATTGCAGAATATTTCCTATGAAGTTTGTCCCAAAACTGAAGTTTGTGTCAACAATGCTGCTTTATTTTATGTGAACAAATAATTTTTAATCTGAGAACAGTCAATCTTTTACAATTAACGCAACAGTAAAGGGAATTCTCCTTTGAATGATTCAAGAAGACATTTATTGCATTTATTGTTCAGTTGGCCTTGAAACCCAAGGAGGGGATCCGACTTGATGACACATAACAACAACAACAACACATAGTATCATATTAAAGGATTATTATGCCAGTGTTGTTGTCCCTCTCTTTTACAATTGGTAGCATTCTATATCAGATGAAATAAAAATGTGTAACTATCTGGATTAATAGGTATATGTTGGAGTATGAGCTAAGCTGTGAAAACAACCAAAAACGAAGAGATACAAAATTACAATAACTTGAGCATTTATTTTTCTATTTGTTTCTTCTCCAAAGAAGAATCTAGAGGAGGAAAGTGGCCTGACAGACAAATAACTTTGTTAATGGAGATCATTCAGGTTTTCAGACAGGTGTGTGAACTTTAATGTACTCAATAACTAGCTTCCATTGCTGGTCTAAGATGACCATTCCCAACATTCTAGAAAGAAAAGAATCCAAAGGAAGACATTTACGTTGAAGGAAGTAAGTCAAATATTGCTCACATCACTTCTGCTCACCTTCCATTGGTTTGAAATTAACCTCATATTACCATCAGCAATGATGTCCCTTGTTCCATGTCCTCTTCTCAGTGAGTAGATTCTGACTGTCCTAGAGGACAGGGTAGAACTGCCCCATGGGGTTTCCAAGGCTGTAATCTTCACAGAAACACATTACTAGAGTGGTTGATGGGTTAGTGCCACCATCCTATCTGTTAGCAACCAAGTGCTTAATCATTGCATCACCAGGGCTCCTTTGAAATTAGCTACATATGGCCTAATTTCAAGAAAAGACAGGAGATATAGTCTGTTTGGGGATAGTTATGTGCTTAGCTAAAACTTGGGAAAGTGGTCACCATGTGGTGCAAATGTTTTGCTCTCAATTATTAACCTAAATGTTGGCTTTTCAAACCCAATCAGCAGTACTGTGGAAGAAAAGGCCTGGTGACCTGCTTGCAAAAAGTGACAGGTTTGAAAACTTCAAGGAGTGCAGTTTTACTCTGTGACACATAGAATGCCATCAGTTGCAAATGATTCAATTAAAACTAGCAACAACAATCACTAAGAGTGTAAAATAGAGAGTAGATACCAGAGTAGGACATTCAGAATTTACCAAAATTGTTGTTGTTGTGGTTAGGTGCCATTGAGTGAAGTCATCTCCAACCCATAGCAACCTTATGTACAGCAGAATGAAGCACTGCCCAGTCCTGTGCCAGCCTCATGATCCTTGCTATATCTGAGCCCATCATTGCAGCCATTGTGTCAATCCATCCTGTTGAGGGCCTTGCCTTTTCCACTGACTTTACCAAGAATGTTATCCTTCTCCAGAGAATGGTCTCTTCTGACATGACCAAAGTAGGTGAGATGAAGTCTGGCCATTCTCGCTTCCAAGGAGCATTCCAGCTGTACTTTTTCCAGGATAGATTTGCTAGTTCTTTTAGCAGTCCATGGTACTTTCAGTATTCTTCTCCAACACCACAGCTCAAAAGCATCCACTCTTCTTCAGTCTTCCTTACTTATTGTCCAGGTCTCACAAGCATATAAGGTGACTAAAAATACCATGGCTTAGGTTAGGCACACATTAGTCTTCAAGGAGATGTCTTTGCTCTTCAACACTTGAAAGCGGTCTTTTGCAGCAGATTTTCCCAATGTAATAAGTCATCTGACGTTTTAACTGCTGCTTCCATTGGTGTTGATTGTGGAACCAAAGTAATATGAAGTCTTTGACAACTGAAATCTTTTCTCCATTTATCGTGATATTGCTTATTGGGCCAGTTCTCAGGACTTTTGTTTTCTTTATATTGAGGTATAATTCATACTGCAGACTGTAGTCTTTAATCTTCATCAGTAAGTGCCTCATGTCATCCTCACTTTCAACTAGCAAAATTTGTCATCTGCATATCACAGGTTGTTAATGCGTCTTCCTCTAATCCTGATGCTACACTCTTCTTCATATAATTCAGCTTCTCAGATTGTTTGCTCAGCATATAAATTGAGCATATAAATTGAACAAGTATTATGAATGGATACAACCCTGACACCCTCCTATCTTGATTTTAAACCATGCAGTATCCCTTTGCTCTGTTCAAATGACAGTCTCCTGGTCTATGAACAGGTTCCTCATGAGTACAATTAAGTGCTCTGGAATTCCCGTTCTTTTCAGTGTTATCCATAATTTGTCACGATCCACACAATTGAATGCTTTTGCATACTCAATAAAACACAAGTAAATATCTTTCTGGTATTCCTTGCTTTCAGCCAAGATCCATTTGACATCAGCAATGATATCCCTTGTTCCATGTTCTCTTCTGAATCTAGCTTGCATTTCTGGAAGCTCTGTGTCAATATACTGCTGCAACCATTTTTTGAATTATCTTCAGTAAGATTTTACTTGCATGCAATATTAATGATATTGTTTGATAATTTCCACAATCTGTAGGACCACTTTTATTTGGAATGGATCTCTTCCAGTCAGTTGGTCAGGTAGGTGTCCTCCAAATCTCTTGGCATAACTGAGTGAGTGCCTACAGTATGACATCTGTTTATTGAAACATCTCAATGGGTATTCTGTCAAGTCCTGGAGTTTTTTTTTTTTTTTTTTTTGCCAATTCCTTTAGTGTAATTTCAACTTCTTCCTTCAATACCATTGGTTCTTGATCATATGCCATCTCCTGAAATGGATGAGCATCAACCAGTTCTTTTCGGTACAGTGACCCTGTGTACTCCTTCTATCTTCTTTTGATGTTTCCTGTGTCATTCAACAAAATTTTTCAATATTGTGACATGAGACTTAAATGTCCTCTTCAGCTCTTTTAGCTTGAGGAACACTGAGCGTGTTCTTCCCTTTTAGTATTCTAACTCCAGGTCTTTGTATATTTCATTATAATAGTTGACTTTGTCTTCTCAAGCTGTTCTTTGAAATCTTCTGTTCAGCTCTTTTGTCTTCCATTTACTTTAGCTGCTGTCCATTCAAGGACACATTTCAGAGTTCCTTCTGACATCCATTTTTGTCTTTTCTTCCTTTCCTGTCTTTTTAATGACCTTTTGCTTTCTTCATGGATGATGTTCTTGATGTCATTCCATGATTCCTCTGTTTTTTGGTCATTGGTATTCAATGCATCAAACCTATTCTTTAGATGGTCTCTAAATTCAGGAGGGATATAATCAAGGTCATATTTTGGCCCTCATGGCCTTTTTTTAATTGTCTTTATCAAAATTACAAATAGTTAATAAAATTGAGTGTAGATAATATGATTAAAACATTTAATAAATAAGGAAGAGGAGCATATATTTGCTTAACCTGATAAAGACTACCTAAAATGTCATACTTATCTTTAATGGTGATACATTAGAGCATGAATTAAAAATAGTTCCCTATTATCATAGCAAGTAGCCTTACTGAGACAGTGGTTAAAGCATTGCGCTGCTAACCACAAGGTCAACGATTCTGACTCCATCGGCTCTTCTAAAGGAGAGATTTGTGGCAGTCAGCTTCTGTAAAGATTACAGCATTGAAAACCCTATGGGGTAATTCTACTTTGTTCTATAGGATCACTATGAGTCAGAATCCATTCCATGGCAGTAGGTTTGGTTTAGGAAGGTAGGACAATCTATTTCCATAGTGATACCATCTTGGAAACCCAAGGAGAGGTTGCTATGAGTCAGATCCGACTCCACAGCAGTGGTTGCATTTTTGTTGGTGGCATAAAGGTTAAGTGCCTGGCTGCCTGGTTGCTAACCAAAAGTGTGTGGTTTGAACCCATCAGGTACTCTGCCCCAGGGAGAAAAGCAGTCGGCTTTTATAAAGATGACCCTCTTGGAAATTCTATGGTCCAGTTCTACTTTATCTTAAAGGGTCACTGTGAGTCAGAAAGGAGCCCTGGTAGCATAGTGCCTAAGGCACTTGACTGCTCACCAGCAGGCTGGCGGTTCAAACCCACCAGCCACTCCTTGGAAGGAAGGTTGGGCAATCCTATTTCCATAGTGATACTGCCTCGGAAACCCAAGGAGGGGTCACTATGAGTCGGGCCGACTCGATGGCAAACAACAACAACAACAATGAGTCAGAAAAAATTCAATGATGCCTAACAACAACAACAATTATCATAAGCTGATAAAACCAGAAAGAATTCAAATTTATGTTGAAAAGGAAAGGAGAAATAGGTGATTATTTTTAGAGAATGTAATTATCTATTTGGAAAAAAAGCAATTAAAATGTGTCAAATAAAAATCAGAATGGTATTGGTTACAAACTAAATAGTATAATATGTAATAGTTTTATTAGCACCAAACAAAAAAAAATATTAGGACAGTAGATCAAGTTTGCTCTGATAAATATACGAAAAGCAAAAACAACTACAACAAAAATAAAACTCGCTGCTGTTTAGTTGATTCCATTTCATGGTGAACCCCTTAGAGTTTCCAAGACTAAAATCTTTGCAGAAGCAGACTGCCTTATCTTTCTTCTGCAGAGAGGCTGGTGGGTTGCAACCATTGACCTTTTGTTTATAAGCCAAATGCCTTAACCAGTGCTCCACCAGAGTCTTGTTAGCAAATATAGCATATTTACTAACTGATACTGGGGCAGTATGGTAACTTCTCAAAACTTTTAAAAGTTAGGGCTTCAATCTTTTACTAAATTAAATTCCATATGGATTTTATATGTGAAAAAAACAGAAATTATAAATTACATATACTCAGCTCACTGCCAGGGAATCAGACTGGACTCATAGCGACCTCTCCTTGGGTTTCCAAGGCAGTATCACTACAGAAGTAGATTGCCCAATTTTCCTTCCAAGTAGTGGCTGGTGGGTTTGAACCACCAGCCTTCTGGTTAGCAGTCAAATGCCTTAGGCACTATGCTACCAGTGCTCCCAAATTACATATAGATTATAGATAAATTTTTTCTACATTCTGGAGGTTAGGAAGATCTTTGTAAGCATGTCGTCAAGGTAAGACTTCCAACAAAAATATGTATACTTGTTATTGTATGTATATTTTAAACTTTGGAAGACTTAAAGTCACCACAATAAAAATCAAAGTCAAATAACAAAGTAAAATAGACATGACAAAGAATTAATTTCTTAGTATATAGAGAATTATCATCAATAAGTTAGAAAATGTTGAGTGCCCAGTAGAAAACTGGGCAAAAGAAGTTAATAAGCAATTTGGAGAAAAAGAATAAGTCAATTTAAAATTTAAAAATCTAACTGTGTAATGTCCAGTGCCAAAACATAATTTAAAGGGTCTGTAAGGTGCAAGGAAACATAGGCATTCATTTCTAAAATTTCGTATTAATTATTAATCAATACAAACATTGTACATAGGGTCACTATGAGTTGGAGCCAACTTGAAGTCACCTAAGAATAACAAACTTCGTAGGAGGTAAATTTACAACATAGAGCTAACACCTTCAAACCATTAGGAACTCATATACTTTTGAATGTAATTTTCTTTTTAAAAATCCATGTATATACATCATTAAGATTCAACTATTCTGCTAACAGCTTTGTCTAATCTGCATAAAGAATTTGTTAATAATCCAAAGGTCCCTATGTTATTGTTGTTGTTATGTAGTGTGGAGTCAGACCTGACTCATAGTGACCCCTCCTGGGGTTTCCCTATATTGGGTATTTAAAAAAACTAAATTGTGGTATACTCATGCATTGGTGAGTTACATAATCAATTAAAATGACAAAGAAGAATGTAACAAAATAACAAGAATGCTCTCTATTATTTTAGTTAAAATCCATAATTTAGATATACATGATTAGAAACTTACAATTTAGCAATTTTTGTTTTCAGTTTATTTAAGTTTTGCTAAACTAAACATGCAGTTTTTTTTTTAATAAAGGAGACAACTTAAAAAACAAAACCAAACCTTCTTTTTGCAAGAGAAAAAATAATAGATTTTGTTCATCTTGAATAGAAAAAATATTTTTCCATTTGCAGTTGTAATGTATCAACTCTATTAATAACTGGTCTGCCAGTTGAACTTTTCCGTGAATCTAGTTTAAAATAGCAGAAGAAAATTCATACTCTTAGACACAACCTATGTTGTGTCTATTGAACTACGACTCCTTGCCTTTACAGAATATTCTATTCCCCACTTTGCTCTTTCTGCAAAAACTCAAAATGAAGCCAGCTATTCCTAGACATTACCTAAAAGACTCCCACTGACACTTTAACATACCTGTGTGCTGATGTACATGTTCTTATGGAATGATCATCACCACGGGCCACAATCTCTGCCTACTGTGTCCCATAGTATTGAAGCCATTGACATCATGAGAATTTAAGTACTTCTAATCAAGCTGCATAGTTATAGTTAGCACCTCATGAAAATTAAAAGAAGTAAGTAAGGGCGTCACACATCCTTTGGTGCTATCCTGAAAGGATCAGTTTCAATAAAGAAGCAAACATTGGTTTATCAGCACAGCCAGAAGGAGCAGAAAATTTGCTTCTATTAATAAAAGTGTAAATTAGCTGCAACAGAGCCAACTCGGTCAGATGATAAGCCCTGAGGACTATGTCTGGTATGCTTTGCTGGATGTGTTTCGCTCACTTCCCCTGGCTCTAGGCAGTGCAAGTTCTCACTCTGCGGTTTGTAGGGATTTCCCAGAGGCTGAAAGTGAGGTAGACCAGAGCTTCTAATTGACTCAGCCAGGTTCAGTCATAGCCAATGAAGCGATACCAGCACAGACTGGAATTCTTTAAATGTGGGTGAACCAGAAGCTAACCAAAATGGGAAAAATCATGGGTTGAAGTCCTGCTAGAATCTTTATTTCCCTCTTAGAATAAAAGGCAGCATGAGTGCTACATAGCAACCAAATCTCTTGACCAGTTGAGTTGAAAACCAGGTGCCAGCTCAAACATGGCGGCTGACCACACTGCTTTGAACGTATTTTGTGCTCCACAGTCCTGGCAATGATCCAATGCCATGCATCAGGCTCCTGAAAGGTCCCATTCTGCTCTTCTGAGTGTCCATAAGTTTTCCTGTTCTGGTTCCAGATCACCCAAATTTTAAAAATTCAGGACAGTTTCGATTTTGCTTCATTGGTCATGACTGAACCCATTCAAAGCCCTGAGGCCCATTAAAATAGGCTGTAAGGCTTTCATAACTTCTGTTTTTTTTTCTCTTTGTTAGACCTCTCTCCCTCTCTCCTAAATGCTAGGCTTTTCTTTTTTCTCTTAAGGAAGAAGCTAATGAAATCACGCATGTTGAGGCATTATAGGCTAATTCTGTTCCCAATTTTAAGTCTATGTACATTTTTGACAGTATTCATAGGAGATAGCCAATGCCTTCCTTCCAGGAATGGGCTTCTAATACTGGGATTTCTGGCATCAAGGAGTTTGTATTAACAAACTAGTTTGCCAAGAAATTCAGAGAACCCATAGGTAGTTGTCTCCAACACACAAAAATATAACCAAAGGGCTACAGATTAATGGTTTCAAATTATGTTTTTACTATTGGACAGACTGAAATGTAGTTAACAGCTAGTGAATCCTTTAAGAATGCCTGATCCTCTGGGAGATAGCCTTGGAGAAGCAGTATTTTCCAAGAATGCTATCATGTATTGGGGGAAATGCATCAGTGTATTAGGCAAATGCCATGAGAACAAGGACACTTCATGGTTTAAAATCAAGAAGGGTGTGTGTCAGGGTTGTATCCTTTCACCATACTTATTCAATCTGTGTGCTGAGCAAATAATATGAGAAGCTGTACCATATGAAGAAGAAGTGGGCATCAGAATTGAAGGAAGACTCATTAACAACCTGCGATATGCAGACAACACAACATTGTTTGCTGAAAGTGAAGATAACTTGAAGCATTTGCTGATGAAGATTACAGACTATAGTCTACAGTATGGATTACACCTCAACAAAAAGAAAATGAAAATCCTCACAACTGGACCAATAAGCAGCATCATGATAAATGAAGAAAATATTGAAATTGTCAAAGATTTCATATTGCTTTGTTCCACAATCAGCAACAATGACAGCAGCAATCAAGAAATCAGACAATATATTACATTGGGCAAATCTGCTGCAAAAGACCTCTTTCAAGTGTTGAAGAGCAAAGATGTCTCTTTGAAGACTAAGATGTGCCTAACCCAAGCCATGGTGTTTTCAGTCACCTCATATGCATGTGAAAGCTGCACAATGAATAAAGAAAATTGAAGAAGATTTGATGCTTTTGAATTGTGTTTTTGGCAAAGAATACTGAGAGTATGGTGGACTTCTAGAAGAACTAACAATCTGTCCTGGAGGAAGTGCAGCTGGAATGTCCCTTGGAAGCAAGAATGGCCATACTTCGTCTCATCTACTTTGGCCATATTGTCAGAAGGGACCATTCCCTGGAGAAGGATATTATACTTGGTAAAGTGGAGGGTCAGTGAAAAAGGTGAAGGCCTTCAACAATATGCATTGACACAGTGACTTCAACAATGGGCTCAGGTGTAGCAAGTATTGTGATGCTGGCGTAGGACCAGGTAGTGTTTTGTTCTGTTGTATAATAGGGTCACTATGAGTCAGAGCTGACTCGATGTCACCCGACAAGAACACCAACATTAGGCAAATCTCTGGCACTCCTTTAGCCTCGGTTTCCTCAGCTCCAGAATGAAATAAACCCACTCCAAACCCACGGCCATTGAGTCAATTCTGACTCATGGCAACCCCCTTTGTGTTTCCAAGGCTGTAAATCTTTACAGAAGTACATTGCCTCATCTTTCTCCAGTGGAACAGCTGGTGGGTTTGAACTGCTAACCTTCTGGTTAACAGCCAAATGCCTTACCCACTATGCCACTGAGCTCCTTAGAATGAAATAGAGAAAAGATTTGCTACTACACAAAGCTGGCAAGAAAACACAGTTAGATAATATATTTAAAACATTTAGGAAATATTTAAAATATCATACTCAGAAATATATAGGAGAATGGGCATTGTGTTTTTGCTTTTCTGGAAGATAAGGCCACTCTTCTCATCCTATATCTATAATCTATAATCACATGATGTTAGCACTGTTAGATTTCCTGTCTGATAAACAGGCAAAGTGAGGCACAGAGAAGTTACTTTCTAAATGTTCCAGTGGCCCCTTGAAATTCATTCACTGGTTCTGTGACTGTTGATGTGATGTAGGTGATGAAACCTTATTTGCAAATAGGATCTTTAGTGATTTAGTCAAATTAAGATGAAGTCACACTGGATTAGAAGGGGCACTAAATCCAGTATGGTGGTATCTTTGTAAGAAAAGGAAAATTTGGACACAGACACACAAGAAGATCACCATGTGGTGTGTGATAACAGAATCAAAGATCAAAGTGATAAAACTATAAGCCAAGGAACACCTAT
>NW_006921679.1:4846151-4858901 GCF_000298275.1 Orycteropus afer afer | reverse complement strand
TTTACAATAATGGACTAATACAATATTTGTCCTTTTGTGACTGACTTATTTCACTCAGCATAATGTCCTCCAAGTTCATCCACGTTATGCGAGGAACACCAATATTTGATGGCAGTCCATGGAAGCTAGAAAAAGCAAGGAATAATTCTCCCCTAAAGCTTTTGGAAAGAGTATGGCCTTACTGACATCTTGATTTCTTACTGGTAGCTTCTGGAGTGAGAAGATAACAAATTTCTGCTGTTTGAAACCATCTAGTTCACAGTCCTTTCTTATTGTAGTCCCAGAAAACAGATACAAGTGGTAAGTAGTAAGGACAGAATTAAGGAGCCATAGGATCTCTGGTGGCATAGTGCCTAAGGCATTTGGCTGCTAACCAGAAGGCTGGTGATTCAAACTCACTGGCCACTCTTTGGAAGGAAGGAATGTTGGGCAATCTACCTCCCTAGTGATATTGCCTCAGAAACCCAAGGAGGGGTCGCTATAAGTCAGATCTGACTTGATGGCAATGAGTTAGCAACATGGTGGATAAGCGTTTGGCTACTAATGGAAAGGTTGGGAGTTCAAACCCACCAGCTGGTCCATGGGAGAAAGATGTGACAGTCTGCTTCTGTAAAGATTCAGCCTTGGAAACCTTGTGGTGCAGTTGTATTCTGTCCTGTTGGGTTGCTATTAGTGATAACTTACTCGATGACAATGGGTTTGGTTATGGTTTTTTAAGGCTAGGATATAGATGAAACACTTGGTGGTCTTGTTCAGTGTGACATTCAAAGTATAGTGTCTCGATCAGCGTAAAATGTCAGTAACATTCCTTTAATAAATGAGTGAATTAATTAACACAGGACAGTGAGTACACAGATGTTAACTCTCTTCTATACCTAATGTGGGGCAAAGGAGTTCAGATGAAGAGGGAGAAATGAGTACATAGAACTTGTTAAGACCTGATGAAATTTCCTGGTGAAGAATTTGCACCTTAAGCATGAGAAGGGCAATCTGTCACCTTAAGTTTGCTAATTTAACATGATACCCTTTAAGGCTCATCACTGGTTATCTAGCATCCAAAACAAAAAAAAAAAAAAATCTCATTACCAAGTGACTTCTCTTTGGGTTTCCGAGGTGGTGTCACTATGGAAGTAGATTGCCCAACCTTCCTTCCAAGGATAGGTTTGAACTGCTAGCCTTCTGGTCAGCAGTCAAATGCCTTAGGCACTATGCCACCAGAAACAATACAAATTATCCATCTCTAAGTATCCTTGGCCAGCCACTCCAAGGAAGGAAAATGGGGCAATCTACTTCCACAAAGATCTACTGCCTGGGAAAGCCAGTGGGGGTCACTATGAGTTGGAATTGACCCAATGGTAGTGAGTTAGGTTTGGTTTTGGAAGTATCATTGGTAATACATGATGGTCAATGATTTTCCCATTGAAGCAAAACCAAAACCAAATCCACTGCTCTTGACAATGCTGACTCACAGAGCCTCTAGAGAACAGAGTAGAATTACCTCACAGGGTATCCAAGGCTGTAAATGTTTTAGGAAGCTGACTGCTTCATCTTTCTCTCACAGAGCAGCTGGTAGGTTTGAACTGCCGACCTTTCAGTCACCAACTGAGTCCTTTAACCATGATGCCACCATTGAAGCAAAGGATGTTTTACCACCCTTTTGCTCTGCATTAAAAATGTAATACAGAATTCAGCCATGAAGAGCAATGACATTCTGATACATGCTACAACATGGTTGAACCTTGCAAATATGCTGAGTGAAATAAGTCAGACACAAAAGAAAAATCCTGTATGATCCCAATAATACAAAATATCTAGAGTAGGGGAATGCATGCAGACCAAAGTTGATTTATGATTCTGGAGCAGGGGGTGAGGTGGAAAAGGGTAATGAAGACTGATAATGGGGTACTCAGTTTCTATTAGGAGCTCTGGTAGTGTAGTGCCTAGGGCACTTGACTGATAACCAGAAGGCTGGTGGTTCAAACCCACCAGCCACTCCTTGGAAGGAAGATTGGGCAATCTACTTCCGTAGTGATACTGCCTGGGAAACCCAAGGAGGGGTCGCTATGAGTCAGGCCTGACTCAATGGCACATAACGATGATGACAACAGTTTCTATTAGTGTGATGAAAAATTTGGAAACAGTGGTGGTGGTTGTACTATATGCGGAATATAGTTAATGTTACTGCACTTTATTCATAAAAATGGTAGAAATGGCAAATGTTTTATTACATATCTCACCATATTTCACCATATATTTTGGTTACTTCATGCTACCTTAAAAGAAAATACAACAAATGGGATGTTTTTAACAACAGAAGTAAATTCTCTTACAGTTTGGGAGGCTAGAAGTCTGAGTTCAAAGCACCAGCTCTAGGGGATGTGTGAAGCCCCTTTGACCTTGGGCTTTAGCTCTGCTTCTTGCCCCCAGCCACTGAAGCTGAAGGCTTCTCTTAACTCATGCAGCTGCTGTCTGCTAAGGGTGACAAACACAAAGCTGACAAATAAAAAGGCACAGTCCCAATATTACCAAACTTCATGGCCAGCCACATAATCAATTCCATTAAGAATCCCAAGATGGGCGGACAACATGGCAAGTTGCTGAGCAACGACTACATGCAGGGTTCAAGTGTGCCAAAAGCTACAGAACTTTCCCAGAATGCTTCTCCTTATATTCCTCAGAAGGAAGGTTGGGCAATCTACTTCCAAAGTGATATCACCTCGGACACCCAAGGAGGGATCACTATAAGTCGAGTTTTTCTCCTTATATACTGGAAGCAGACTACATCCCTAAGGCAGCTACTTAGCTGTTCCAGTAGATTCCACCATGGAGTTGATTACCAATCTCACCATTGGGAAGAATTACCACCAGTTGCCCATCCACTCAACACCAGGTGCAACCAAGTTGACACATAACTTTAACTACCACACCATAATAAATGACTTTTTTAAAAATGCAGAAGTTCTATAAACACATATTAGGGGACAAAATTTAAGTCGCTGAAGTAATTGAAACATTATGGGATCCTCTTCTCTTCTCATCAACTATATTTACATTAGAAGAAGACATATGGTTAGATAATATTTTATAAAAAAAGCTAACTATTATTGATAAAACTTGCCTAATATAAAGTTAAGTTTATGAATGTTCTTACTAGAGACATTTGTCTTTCATATAAATGTAGAGTAATTTATTGAAAAAAATTAAATTAATTTTCTCTATCAAATACAGTTAGAAGCATCATCTCATTTTTAACTCATTAAAATAATGTTTTACAAAGCACAGATCCAGTATCCAGTGCTGGGAACACATGAGGAGGGCAGTCCTGTGAAACTGTAAAGCATTTGTGATTTGTAAAATGAGACATGGTAATAAAAGTGAGTGGTTGACTTGTCAAATGAAATTTATTTGAATAAAGTCTCTAACTCAGGACTTTCCTACCCAAAATTCCTGGTGGGTTGCCAAAAGTGGGCCTGAAATATTAGGAAATCAATAATGTGTGGCTTAGTATGAGTCAATGGTCTCTTATGGGCATCTCTTCTTCAAAGGCAGATATTTGTCTAAAATATAAAAGATTATTTAGAAGGGGTTGTGTGGATGATGGTAATAATTTTTTTACATGGCACCATAATTTAGTCTATGGAATCTCAGGACATATTCAATTGACTGAAAAATTGATGAAAATTTCCAAGAACTAAAGAGAACAAAGAAGGCAAATGCCTTTCCTCTTTATTACCTCATGACAAACTGGATGTCTTTGGCACTCTCTCCAACTCCCCTCTCATGTTAACGCCATCAAGGGTTTTACACACACAGCAGGTCTCAGCCAGGGTCTCAAATGCAGTAAGACCCAGGGATCTGAGGCAGAGCCAGAAAGCTTGATGGCAGAAGCAGCGAGGAGTTATTTATGGCGGAGTGTCACCTTGGGTGACACCCGTTATTGCACTGACACCCATCTAATCAAGCATGGCTAAAAAATAATTAAATCAACCCTGTCATGATGCAGCAGATGACCTGCTGGAGCCTGCTCAGATCTGAGTGATGCTAAGATTAATGGCACCATTATCAGGAGCTAACACAACACTACCAAAATGTCTCATCAGCCATTTCCATAACCACAAGCTGGAGCTTCTGTCATGGAAACAAACATGTCACATATCACAAGATGGATTTCTCTATGGAAATAACATCATGTCGTTAAAAGGGTTTACTCTTAATATAGGTGATATTTATTGTGAAGGAACGTTGAACAAAATTGGCTTTGCCTGGTATCCAAAAGGAATTAGAAACCACACCTATGTGTAAGAGAGGACTGTATCTTTTTTCTTTCTTTCTTTCATATTTGGCAGAAGCACAAAGAGACAAAGAAGTAAAATTCAGGGTAAGAAGTCATTGATTCTCTCCTTACCTCCATTCTGTAGTGTGGAATAAGCACGTCTTTAGATGTGCTTAATGCCTCCATAGGAGCTCTGGTGACATAGTGCCTAAGGCATTTAACTGCTAACCAGAAGGCTGGAGGTTCAAACCCACTAAACACTCCTCAGAATGAAGATTGGATAATCTACTTCCATAGAGACATTACCTTGGAAACTCAAGGAGGCCTTGCTATGAGTCGAATTGACTCCATCCGTAAAAGTTATTAATTCCTATTTTTTTTTACCTACCAATATGGTTGAGGCACTATTGAAGAGGTGTCTATACGTCATGTTAATGTTTTACATGTAGAGGCAATGTCAATACCTCAAAAGTTATGACTATTTATATGTGCCCTGTCAGGGATCTGGGAAGGGTTTGGGTAAGTGGAAGGAAGATCATGAACAAGGTGGGACTTGCCTATAGTATCCTCTCTCTGTTGTACACCGCTGTTCCCGTGTTTATTATTATTTCTGGGCTGTGCTGGAAGACATACTTGTTGAAACTATTAAATGGAAAAACAGGAGCTGTGTCTAGATATTTTAACGTGTTAAAGTGAACTAATAAGAGGAACAGAGACAACTTTCAACTATGGTTATGTACTTAAAAATCAGAGTCCTTTTGAAACCTCCTCATTCCCTGCATAAGCGGTGCTTGATGACCGCAATGTTGGGTGGTTGCCGAGGACTCAGAAGTCCATTGGTCCCCTCAGCCACAACCAGGGCATGTACCTGCTAGTGTTTAAAATATAACACTCATTAAATGTTGTTTTTTATTTTTATTTTCTATCTTGGGCAAAGGATTAGTGAACAAACAGTGAGATTCTTTTGAGGCCATATTTTCTTGTGGCCATGTCCTTGTGGTTACCATCAGGCATGGCTCTCTGTTGTGTGTGAAGCACACGCCCAAGGCTGTGTTTGAAATTATTTTCTTTTTTTTTTTGTCCTCTCTATACTTTTCTTTCTTCTGGTAAGTCCATCAAGTATGTTATAAAACCTTCACGCCAAGTGGAAAAATGAAAAATAAAAAGAATGTTCTATGTTGTTCACTGATCTTTGCACCCCACCCCTTAAGATTATTTCCTTCATTTAAAATAAACCACCCTCAGGTTGCCTTTGGAACCCTAATCTGTGTACTCATAATAATCTCTGACTATCTCTACTTCTGTGGTCTCTACTCAAAACTCATTGCCGTCGAGTCGGATACAACTCATAGCGACTCCTCCTTGGGTTTCCAAGGCAGTATCATTATGGAAGTGGACTGCCCAACCTTCCTTCTGAGGAGTGTCTGGTGAGTTTGAACCACCAGCCTTCTGGTAAGCAGTCAAATGCCTTAGGCACCACGCCACCAGAGCTATCATGGTCTCTACAGTAACATATTTATCTTTGACTCCTATTCTAGACTGGCAGCTCCAGGATAACAAGGATAAATACAAGGATGGACAAATCCATCTTTGTATTTTCAGCAAAATCTGTATATTCCTTTCCATGTTGTTGTTGTTATATGCTGTCAAGTAAGTTCTAAGTCATAAACACCTTATGTGAAACAGAATGAAACACTACCCCATTCTGTGTCATCCTCACAATCATTAGTGTCCTTGAGCTCATCATTGCAGCCACTGTGTCAATACACCTCACTGAGGGTCTTCCCCTTTTTCACTGACCCTCTTCTTTACCAAGGAGCTCTGGTAGAGTAGTGCCTAAGGCACTAGATTGCTAACCAGAAGGCTGGAGGTTCAAACCTACCAGCCACTCCTTGGAAGGAAGATGGGGCAATCTACTTCCATAGAGATGCTGCCTCGGAAACCCAAGGAAGGGTCGCTATGAGTCGGGTCCAACTCAACGGCACATACCAGCAACAACAACAACAACAACAACAACAACAACACTTCTTTACCAAGTATATCTTTCAAAGGGACTGGTCACTTATGAAAACATGGCCAAAATACTTGACACCAAGTCTGGCCGTTCTTGCTTCTAAGGAGCATTCTAGCTGCACTTCTTCAAGGAGAGATTATTTTGTTCTTTTGGAAGTCTATGGTATTTTCAGTACTCTTCACCAACACCAGAATTCAAAGGTATCAGCTTTTCTTCAGTCTACATATCACAAGTTGGTTGTTAATGAGTCTTCCTTGAATCATGATGCCTCATTCTTCCTCATATGGTCCAGCTTCTTGGATTGTTTGCTTAGCATACAGATTGAATAAATATTGTACAGGTTCCTTATGAGTACAATGAAGTGTTCTGGAACTCCCATCCTTTGCAATATGATCCATAATTAAGTATGATTCACACAGTTGAACATTTTTGTACAGCAAATAAAACACAGATAAACATCTTTCTGGTATTCTCTGTTATCAGCCAAGATCCGCCTGACATCAGCAATGCTATCATTAGTTCCCATTCTCTTCGAATCTTGCTTGTATTTCTGGTGGTTCCCTGCCAATATACTGCTGCAATCATTTATGAATTATTTTCAGTTAAACTATAATTGCATGTGATATTAATTATATTGTTTGATAATCTCCACAATCTGTTTGATCACCTTTCTTTGCAATGGGCACAAATATAGATCTCTTCTAGTTGATTGGCCAGGTAGCTGTCTTCCAAATTTCTTGGCATAAACTAACCCACCAGCCACTCCTCGGAAGGAAGGTTGGGCAGTCCTACTTCCATAGTGATACTGCCTCGGAAACCCAAGGAGGGGTCGCTATGAGTCGGGGCCGACTCAACGGCAAATAACAACAACAACAACAACAAACAAATTAGCACCTCCTGCACTTTATCCTTTGTGGAAACATCTCAATGGGTATTCCTTTAGTTTCTGGAGCTTCTCTCTCTCTCTCTCTTTTTTTTTTTTTTTTTTTTGCTATTCGTTCAATGCAACTTGAACATTTCCTTCAGTACTATCAGTTCTTGATCATATACTACCTCCTGAAATAGTTGAATATCAACCAATTCTTTTTCGGTGCAGTGACTCTGTATTAGGCGCTCTAGTGGTATAGTGCCTAAGACACTTGACTGCTAACTTCCATCTTCTTTTGATGCTTTCTCCATCATTCAATATTTTGTCCATAGTATCTTTAAATTTTGCAACTTGAGGCTTGAGTTTTTTCTTCAGTTCTTTAAGCTTGAGAATGCCAAGCATGTTCTTCTCCTTTGGTTTGATAACTCCAGCTCTCTGCACATTACAATACTTTATTTTGTCTTCTTGAGCTGCCCTTTGATATCTTCTGTTCAGCTCTTTTACTTCATCATTTCTTCCATTCACTTTAGCTCTCCATTCAATAGCAAGTTTCACAGTGTCTTCTGACACCCATTTTCATCTCTTTTTTTTCTCCCTTTCTTCTCTTTTTAATGACCTTTTGCTTTCTTCATGTATGATATCCTTGATGTCATCCCACAGCTCATCTGGTCTTTGGACACAAACGTTCCATGTGTCAAATCTGTTCTTCAGATGGTCTCTAAATACAGGTGGGGTATACTCAAAGTCCTACTTTGGCTTTCATGGATTTGTCTGAATTTTCCTTATCTTCAATTTAAACTTGCATGTGAGCAATTGATGGTGTGTTCCACAGTTGGCCCCAGTCCTTGTTTTCAGTAATTGATATTGCACTTCTCCTCTGTCTCTTTCTACATATGTAATCAATTTGATTCCTTTGTATCCCATCCACCAAAATCCAAGTGTGTAGTCACCATTTATGTTTTTGAAAAATCATTTGCAAAGAATAAGTTGTTGGTCTTGCTATTGAGTCAACTCCAACTCATGACCACCCCATGTGTGTCAGAACAGAATTAAGCACCATAGAGTTTTCAGTGGCTGTGATCTTTTGAAACAGATTTCCAGAACTTTCTTCTGAGGCAATTTTGGATGGGCTTGAATCACCAACTTTTCAGTTAGCAACTAAGCATGTTAATCATTTGTACCACCTCAATACTATTCTCTTGCAGTAATAAGTAAGTAAGTAAGTAAATAAGTAAATAAATAAATAAATAAAATAAAATAGGAACTCACTGTTGTCAAGTTGGATCTGACTCATAGTGACACCTCCTTGGGTTTCTGAGGTTGTATCACTAAGGAAGTTGATTGCCCAACCTTCCTTCCAAGGAGTGGCTGGTGGATTTGAACTGCCAGCCTTCTGGTTAGCAATCAAATGCCTTAGGCACTACACCATCAGAGCTCCCATCTCTTCCCATAGAGGACCAAATCAATGTCTGCTAAATTACATGAACAAAAAAAAAAATAGTAATTGTATGAAAGAATTTAAAACATTGCTAAGAAAGTTTCTTATATGACATATACCTTTCAGTTGTAACCGTAAGTAAGAGGATGACTTGCTCAAAGGTTTAGTGATAAGCTCACAGTTGAGATGAAAGGCCATTGGATAAGCCAACATGGAGGGACATATTCACAGAGCCTGCCTCCATGGATTTTCTCTTCATCCATCTTTTATAGAATATGCTAACTCTCATTCTTTATGTTGCTCCCTATTTTCTGTTAAATATCTATTTTTCAGCCACCACCTTTTGTTCATCTCTTCGCAACTCAGTCTCTTCTTTCTGAGTTTTTATCACTTTTTGACTGGCCTAATGATGGTTTTAGAAGACAGTGGTATGATACATTAGAAAAGACTCTTGCATCCATCTTTGTGGCTTCCTTGTGCTCCTGATTTAAAGTATTCCAGGATCGCTCTGTGAATGTATGCACACACAATTATGTGAGTGTGAGAGTGTGTGTGTGCATATGTGTGTGTGTGTGTGTTTATCCATCCTCGCCCCTGGGTGGCACAGTTTGCACAAATCAAAAGGTTGGTATTTCACTGACCCAACGGTGTGCTATAGAAGAGAGACCTGACCATCTGCTTTTGTATAGATCACAGTCATGAAACTCCTATGGAGCAGTTCTACTCTGTAGTACACAGGGTCACTCTGAGGTAAAAGCAACAGGAAGGCAACAGGTATTGGTTTGGGTTGTGGTTGGGAGAAGGAGAAAAGAGGGGCACTGAACTTCCAAACGTGTGGACCACACATTTCACACTGAGCAGCCACTAATGCAGCATCTTTTCCACCATCTTTCACCCTCTTGCACTTTTGCCCACTCTCTTAAGACCTCACCAGTCCTTGCTCAGCAAACAAGCTATTCTTCCACAAGTGCCCCTTCCCACAATAAAGTGTAAGGACATTGAGAATGCATGCTCCTGACCTAACAAATACCATGACCAAGGCCTAGCAAGACAATTCATGGTTGTATTTTTGCCCATGGAAAAGTCCATTACCCCTAAGTATATTAAAAGATAATTTAAAATGACCACTTATTGAACCTACACTATATGCCCAACACTGTATTTAGTGCTTTAGATGTATCTTTTCATATAATATACATAGTTATCCTTTAGAATATGTCTGAATGGAAGCTTACAACAGTTGAGTAAACTTTTTAAGGATACATCTAAAATGAGAAATTGAAATCCAGCTTGATCAGGTCCAAACTTTGTGATTTCTGCAAAAACAATACCTTCTTTTTCTACCAGGTATTATAGAGACTCTTACTAATGCATACACTGTACTTGTCTGAATATTGAAAATTCTATTGATTGGTGTGCAGTGTTTTTTTTTTTTTAATTTGACTTGTAATTTAAAAAATATTAATATTGAGATTGATATTGAACACGTTTCAGTGCCAAATCTCATTTCAAAAGACTGAAAAATCGGAGCACATCTATTTATGAGAATATCTCATTGACCAACTAGTTTTAGTAAATGATTCGCTTTGTTTTTCCAAAATTCTCAGAATTTAAAAATTTTCTAATATTTTGCTAGCCTAAAAAGAAAAAAACAAAACTCACTGCCATCGAATCGATTCCAACTCAAGGTGACCCTCATTGGGTTTTCTAGGGCATAAATCTTTGAGGAAGTAGATTGCCTCATCTTTTTTCCACTGAGCAGCTGGTAGGTTCAAATTGCTGACCTTTTGTTTAGCAGCCAAATGCCTTAACCACTGCACCATCACAACTCTTTTTTTAGTACCCTATGCCTTGGAAACCCAAGGAGGGGTCACTATGAGTCAGGTCCAACTCAACGCACACAACAACAAAAACAGACATTCAAAATTTCAGAAGAGTAATTTGTATCTCAGTTAAAATTGGGAAATGAGGGAATTTGGATGGGTATAATGATTATGCTGGAAAACATGTCCAACATTCACTTCTTTCATGGAGACAGGTTGAACCTTCTGTTCCTTCATATTAACACTGATCAATATAAAAAGTTGCTTGAATGTAGAAGCAAAAATTAATTTTTTTAATAAATTGTTGAGCAATATTATTAGTAGCAAACATGCTTGAGTAAGTTCCAATTTGCCAAAACCTCTGCAATGGATTTTAAATACAGGCAGTCCCTGGGTTACAAGCAAAACTTATTCCTAAATCTGCCCTTAAGTCAATTTTGTAGGTAAGTCAGAACAGGTACATACGATTCCTATTTAATGTTAGTTAGTCAAAAGTTTGTCTAAGTATACAGTATATACTTTACCTTTCTATACATACAAATAGGAGATCTGGTGGTGCAGTGCCTAAGGCATCTGCTGGAGGGGGAGCAGTTACTATTGGAGTTAATTTCTTGAAGTAGGCATCAAGGGAGGTCAGAGCTTTGCTTTTTCTCATTGTTAATGGCTTTGAAGCAGCTGAGGTCCTCCGTAATTGTTCAGTAAACTTCAGTGAACCTCTTTATATAGCTTCTCTAACTTTGTCATCACTGCTTCAGTAAGACAAAAGGCTTCAGCTAATGCTTTCATCAAAAGCTTTTTCATTTCTGGAGTTCTTAGGTCTTGGTCTATTTCCTCAAATGTTATCATCTGCTGCACTAGTTCCATAAAGTCTTCACTGATTAATTCTTCAACATAGGAGTCAAATAACTCTATGATATCGTTTTCATGGTTGTATAATTGCAGTTGATTACCAATATCAATCACAGCTTGCTTGCCTTTGGTGATGTTATCAGCGATAAACCCTTGAAAAGCATGAACAAATTGGTGGCACAATTTGTTCCACACTCATTTTATATTTGACTATTTCATTTCATCCAAAGAATCAGAAATATTCTTTAGGGCATCATGTTTTGTTGGTGTAATTAGTTGCCGTGAAGTGTGAGCCAACTCATAGAGACCATATGTACAAGAGAATGAAGCACTGCCCAGGCCTGTGCCATCCTCACAATCTTTGCTATACTTTAGCGTATAGTGGCAGCCTCTCTATCAATCCATCTCATTGAGGCACTTCCCCAGTTTTACTGACCCTCAACTTTTACCAAGCTTGATATGGTACTCCCTTCTGACAACATGACCAAAGTCCCTAACACAAAGTCCGGCTATTCTCACTTCAAAGGAACATTCTGGATGTCCTCCTTCCAAGACAAATTTGTTCATTTTCCTAGAAATCCATAATATTTTCAGTATTTTTTGCCAACACCACCATTCATATGCATCAGTTCTTCTTCAGTCTTCCTTATTCATTGTCCAGTTTTCATGTACATATGAGGCAATGGAAAATACCATGGCTTGGGTCAGGTGCACCATAGTCTTCAAAGTGACATCTTTGTTTTTTAACATTTTAAAAAGGTCTTTTGCAGCAGTGTTTCCCAGTGCAATGTGAAGTTTGATTTCTTGACTGCTGCTTCCATGAGTGTTGACTGTGGATACAAGTAAAATGAGCTCCCTGACGACTTCAATCTTTTCTCCACTTATCATGACGTTGCTTACTGGTCTAGTTGTGAGGATTTTTGTTTTCTTTTTGTTGTGGTGTAATCCATACTGAAGAATGTAGTCTTTGACCTTCATTAGTAAGTGCATCAAGTCATCTTTACTTTCAGCAAGAAAAGTTGTGTCAACTACAAATCACAAGTTGTTAATGATTCTGCCTCCAATTCTGAGGCCATGTTCTTCTTTGCATAGTCCAGCTCCTCATATTTTTTGCTCAGCATAGAGATTAAGTATGGTGAAAGGATACAACCTTGACCTATACCCTTTCTGATTTTAAACCATGCAATATGTCCTTGTTCTGTTCAAATAACGGCCTCTTGGTCAAATGACAACCTTTAGGCTCAGATTCCTCATGAAAAAAATTAAATGTTTTGCAACTCTCTACACAATGTTATCCATAATTTGTTATGATCCACATAGTAGTATGCTTTGCATAGTCAGCAAAACACTGGTAGACATTTTTCTAGTATTCTTTGTTTTCAGCCAAGATCCATCTGTCATTGGCAATAATATCCCTCATTCCATGTCCTCTTCTGAATGCAGCTTGCATTTCTGGAAGTTCCCTGTAAATATACCACTGCAAAA
>NW_006921679.1:4814388-4838975 GCF_000298275.1 Orycteropus afer afer | reverse complement strand
TTGGTCAATGACATGAGACAAAGTATATGTGAACTGCTGTATGAAAAGTGAATTTACTCTGTAAATCTTCACCCAAATCCTAATAAAAAAAAAAAAAAGTTTTTGAACTATTTTCAGCAAGGTTTAACTTACATCTGATATTAATGATATTGTTGGATAATTTCCACGTTCTGTTGGATCATCTTTCTTTGGAATAGGCACAAATGTTGATCTCTTACACTCAATTGCCCAGGTAGCTGTCTTCCAAATTTCCTGGCATAAAGAAGTAAACACCTCCAGTGCTACATTCATTTGTTGAAACATCTCAGTAAGTTTTCTGTGATTCCATCAATTATTGGAGTCTTTTTTTTTTTTTTTTTGTGGACACTTCTTTCAGTGCAGCTTGGACTTCTCCCTTCAACACTATCAGTTCTTCATCATATGATACCTCCTGAAATGTTTGAATCTTGACCTATTCTTCTTAGTATAGTAACTCTGTGTATCCTTTCCATCTTCTTTTGATGCTTCCTACATTGTTCAATATTTTGCCTATAAAATCCTTCAATATTGCACTCAAAGCTTGAAGTTTTCCTTCAGTTCTTTCATCTCAAGAAATGCCAAGTGTATTCTTTCCCTTTGATTTTCTCACTCCAGGTCTTTGCACATTTCATTATAACACTTTACTTTGTCTTCTTGTGTTGCCCTTTGAAATCTTCTGTTCAGCTCTTTTACATCATCATTTCTTCCATTTGCATTAACTACTCTCCATTCCAGAGCAAGATTCAGAGTCTCTTCTGACATTCATTTTGTTTTTCCTTCATTTTGTATCTTTTAAATGATCCTTTGCTTTTTTCATATAAGACATCCTTTATGTCATCCCACACTTTCTGTCCTTCAGTCATTGATGTTCATTGTGTCAAATCTGTCTTCAGATGGTATCTAAGTTCAGGGGGGCTATATTCAAGGTCATATTTTGGTTTTCATTGACATGTTTCAATATTCTTCACTTTCAACTTGAACTTGCATATGAGAAACTGATGATCTTTTCCATTGTTGGCTCCTGACCTTGTTTTGACTGATGATATTGAGCTTCTCCATCACCTGTTTCCAAAGATGTAGTCAATTTGATTCCTGCATATTCCATCTGATGAGTCCATGTTTATAGTCACTTTTTATGTTGTTGAATGAAGGTATTTGCAATTACTAAATCATCGGTCTTGCACAATTTTAGGCAATATCTGTTGTCAATTCTTTCACCAAGGCCGTATTTTCCAACTACCAGTGTTTTTCCTTTGTTTCCAACTTTGCATTCCAATCAGGAGTAATTATCAATATATCTTGATCACATGTTTGGTCAATTTCAGACTACAGAAGTTGGTAAAAGTATGCAATATCCTCATCTTTAGCTTTACTGATTGGTGCATCAATTTTACTAATACTAGTATTAACTGGTCTTCCTCATAGGCATATGGGTATTATCCTACCACTGACAACATTGTACCTCAGCATAAATTTTGAAATGTTCTTTGTGATGACGAATGAGACTCCACGGCTCTTTAATTTGTCATTCCTGGTGTTCTGGTTATCTAGTGTCACTCTGACAAGAATATACCACAGATGGGATGTCCTTAACAAACAAGGGTTTGTTATCTTACAGTTTAGAGGCTTTAAGTCCAAGTTCAATGTGCCAGGCTCTAGGTGCTGGGTGAAGGCCACTCAGCCTTGGGGTACAGCTCTGCCTCTTGCTCCTGGCCCACTGGAGCTAGAGGCATTTCTTCACTCAACAGCTGCTGGCTGCTTGAGGCTAACAAGCCCAAGGTTGACAAGTAAAATGGCACAGTCCCAACGTTACCAAACCATATGGCAGTCCATCAATTCAAGTCTATTGAAAGTCCCAAGGTCAGCAGAGCATGGCAGGGTGCTGAACAATGACATGGCTACATGCAGGGTCCATGTGTGCCATAGGCTAGAGACTATTCCCAAAGCTTCTCCTTACATACAGGAAGCAGACCACATCCCTAAGGCAGCTACTCAGCTGTTTGTGGTAGATCCCACCATGGAGTTGATTGCTCATCATGGGGAATAACTACCACCACTAGCTGCCCAGCCACTCAACCAGGCCCAGAAAAATTAACATACAAATTTAACTACCACACCTGGCATAGTATGACCATATAATTGTCTGATTCAAAATGACTAATTCTCGTCCATTTCAGCTCACTAATGTCTAGGATATTGATCTTGATGCATTCCATTTCATTTTTGTCAACTTACAGTTTTCCTAGTTTCATAATTTGTACATTAATGAACATTTTCAGCTGTTTGTTCTCATTTTGAGTCATGCCACATCAGCAAATGATGGTCCTGAAAGCTTTACTCCATCTATGTCATTAAAGTTGACTCTACCTTGAGAAAGCAGCTTTTCTCTAGTTGTATTTTGAGTGCCTTCTAACCTGAGGGGCTTATCTTCAGGCACTACATCAGACAATGTTTCACTCCTATTCATAAGGTTTTCAGTAGCCATTTTTTTTTCAGAAGTTGATGGCCCTATCTATCTTCCTAGTCTGTCTTAGTCTGGAAGGTCTGCTGAAATCTATCCACCATGGGTTACCCAACTTGTATTTGAAATAACTGTGGCATAGCTTCCACTGTCACAGCAACACACAAACCACAGTAGTAAGCTCATTACATCACCTTGGGTAGCCCTAACTTCTTGTGAGTAGGTCCATCATAAATAATAGGCCTTAAAGTAGGTTATGACTTCCTGATCCATTGGCTGAAATTGGGATGTGGTGTTGAGGGGTGAAAATATGACCTTTTTATTGCAATGAAGGCCATCTGAAGTACTTGGATGTCTGGGGGTGTTGTCAAACACAAGGAGAATCTTGAAAAGAGCTTTCTTGGTTAAGCAATAATGTTGGACAGCAGGAACAAATGGTTTTATAACCAATCTTCAAAGACTGAAATTGTAACCCAGGCCTTTTCATTTGTCTTCCAAATATCAAAAAGATATGCCTTTATGATACAACAGAGTGCGTTCAGATTTAGTGAGTGATACACAAGCCAAGGCTGGGCTTGAAATTCCTGCATGCTTTATCCCTAAGCAAGAACATTAGCCTCGTCTTCAATGCTATGAACTGGTGCATTTTTTCCCTCTTTGATACTGTAGATCTTTCAGGCATTATTTTCCAAAATAAGCCAGTGTCATCTACATTAAATATTTAGTCTGGCAAATAACCTCCCTCCTCAATAAGTTTTTTCAGTGTTTCAGGAAAATCACTCACAGCACTTACATTGGCATATGCTCCTTCACTTGCACTTTAATATGATGTAAATTTTCCCTCACTTTGAAATAATTGAACCAACCCCTACCTGCAGCAACATCTTTACGACAACCACCTTAACGTACTGCATGTACAACTTTTAAATCAGTGAAAAGTTTTTGCAACTTATCTTGCACTAAAGCAAGGATAATAAGCATATTATGCCAATTTTGATTGTCTGACCAAAGTATCAATAGCTTTTCCATTTCAATACTTAAACCACTGTGTTGCTTAGTAATAATTTTAGCTTTCATTGGGGACAGCCTCTCATCTGTTCCATTATTCTCACTTTATCCTTTAAAACTGTACCTATCATTGACTGAGCTTAATGCTCTTTCTAATCACTATATTATTTTCAATTGTGATTTTCTTTTTATTTGATGCATCCCCAGCACTTGCATCAGATTTACACTTTGGAGGCATGGTTACAAGGGTAAATAAAAGGAAAATTTAAGCTAAATACATTGCTGTCTTCCATTGTTGGTTTTCTGTTGGAAGGACTCCCTTTAGCATTTCTTGTGGGGCTGGTCTGGTTTTTACAAATTCCCTTAATTTCTGTTTGTCTGGGAATGTCCTAATTTCACCATCATATTTGAGGGACATTTTTGCTGGATATACAATTCTTGCTTGGCAGTTCTTTTCCTTCAAGGTTTTGTATATATCATCCCACTGTCTTCTTGCTTGAATGACTTCTGCTGAGAAATGAGAGCTTACTCTTATTGATTGCCCTTTGTAGGTAACATTTTGCTTTTCCCAAATGCTCTTAAGATTCTTTCTTTGTCTTTGGTTTTGGAAAGTTTGATTGTGATATACCTTAGCAACTTACTTTTGAGGTCTGTCCTATATGAGGTCTATTGAACTTCATGGATGGATATCTTTCATCATTCATGATACTGGAGAAGTTTTCTGCTATACAATCTTCAACAATTTTCTCTCTCTTTTTCTTTTCTTTTTTCCTTCTCTTATTCAGGAATTCCAATTAAACACATGCTGTTTCTTTTGACATCATCCCATATAACTTAAGTTTTCTTTATTCTTTTTTTTTTTTTTTTCTGATTTTCACTCAGACATGCTGGTGTCAAGGGATTTGTCTTCCAGCTGAGAAATGCATTCTTCTGCCAGTTCACATTACTCTTTTGTCCTTCCAATGTGTTATCTATTTCTATAATTTAATCATCATCTTCTGAATACCCAGTTGGTGTTTTTGTATGATTTCTAGTAGTCCATTTGTCATTTTGCTCTTGTATGATTTTCCTGAATTCTTCAAAGGTATTGCCTGTCTTTTCCTTGATTCTGTTTATGGTTTCCTTGACCTCTCCCTATCAGTTCTATTACCTGTTCTTTCTCAAGGTGATATTCTGGTTCTTTATTTTGGTAAATTTTTTCTGCTATCTTGTCTTGCTTCTTTGTTTGAATTGAAGTTGTGTATTGTTTCTGAGACATCTTGAAGTTGCCTTTATTTGTTGATTATGTGTTGGTGTCTTTCCCCCTTATTTATTTATTTATTTATTTAAGCTTTGTTTCAATGTACCTGGATGTGTGGGGCAGATGTGTTTCTTTAGTTGTTAGTTTGGTATCACTGGGTCAATGCCCAGCTGTCTCTGGATTAGTGGAATAACTGCAAGGAATGTGAGTGTGGGTTTCTGTTGTGTAGAGGAGCTTCAGTTGGGATGGATGAACAGATGTCCACCATCTGTCATTGATCCAGTGGTACAGGAGATGGTGATGGTGCTTATCCATTGAATGACATTGTTAGTGTAGGATATATGGCTGACTAGTGGGGAGTTAATGTCCTCCTCTTGTTGGATGAGACAGGAAAAAAGAAAAGAAGAAGAAGAAAAGAATAAAAAGGATAGAAAAAAAATGAAAGATAAAAAATACAGAAAAAGAAAGAGTTATTGATGAGATGAAAAATTGGTAAAAGTGTAAGAAAAAGAGGAAGAGGGAGAAATGAACAAGTAAAAAGGAAGAAAAATTGGGAAAAAAGAAAGGAGAAAAATAAGGGGAAGGTAAGGAAACTGAGGAGGAGGGACTTTTGTAGTTAAGAGTTACCTGGTAGCCCTGGGAACAGGCAATTATAGTGGAAACAACTGATTCACCAGGCCGTGTGCCGTGGAGGTGAAAGAAGCCAGTGCAAGTGGACACCTCCAAGAGAGAAGGCTGCAGGTGTATGCCTCTGTGCTCAGTGTGAGAAAGGTCAGCCAGTGAAGCAAATGCTGGAAGGGAGGGCTTCAGCCTCTGGGTCTGTCTGTTTGGACTGAGTTGCAGTGGGAGACTACGATGTAGAAGAGGTGGTCCAGGGATGCAGGAAGACTTTCCTTGGCCTCCAACTTGGTGGTGGTTGGGAGAGGTTTTGCTCCTATTCCCAGGGAAGCTTCACTAGTGTGGGTCTGGCACCCCATTGAACACCAAAAGTAAAGTAAACTCACTGCCATTGAGCTTATTCTGACTCATAACAACCCTCATTGGGTTTCTGAGGCAGTAAATCTTTACAGAAGTAGCCTGCGCCATCTTCCTTCCACACAGTGGGTGGTGGATTTGAGCCGCCAACCTTCTGGTTAGCACACTCAGTCATTTATCCAGCTCCTGCCCAGACTCTAGTAAAAGCCCATCCTGAGATTATTTTCTCCAACTTCCCCAATACAGGTCTTTCCATTTTCTGAGGTGGAAGGTGCCTGTGTGAGTGGGTGTCTCAGAGAGGAGGCTGTAGAGGTGTGCCTTTTGTGGTCAGTGTGAAAAAGGTTATCAGTGTCTCAGTCACCAGACAGGTGAGCTTCAGACCCTGATTCAGTCTACTAGAGGTGAAGGTGTCCAGGAATCAGGGCAGGTGAGCACAGGGTTTCTCTAGCCACTGGGTTTGTGGAGGCAGAAAGAGTATTTACCCCTCTGCATAGGGAAGGCGTGCATTTGTTAGATTAGAGAGCATATCCTTCCAATGTCAATTCACTGGCATGAGTGTGTCACTCTTCTTGGTACATGGAACCATTTGTCCAGCTCTCGTCCAGGTTTAATCACGTAAAAGATCATCCTGAGCCTAGTTTCTTCAAGCACCCCAACACGGGCTTTTTCCCTCACATAGGTCTCCAGCACAAAAGATCAGTGTCCACCAAGTGATGGGTTGTTTTATTCCCTTTCCCTGGCCCCCTCCACCCTCCATGGCCACCTGTGTTCTATAAGTCTGACCAGCTTCCCTGCAAGTTTCTCTCTCAGCTCCCACACATCTTTTGCTCACCTTGACTTCCCTCTGTTCTGTCTACACTATGTCTTTGTTGCCTTGAGGATTCCATGAAGCTTTTTTGGCCTTCATCCAATCTGTTGCCTCTTCTCCCTCCCCAGTCACTGACCTTACTCTGTCTCCCTTTCCAGTCAGTTCTCAATCTAGTTCTTAATCTTCTCATTTGATACTCAAAATCATTGTTTGTATGTTTCTCTTGGCTTTTCTAGGTCTCTGTTGTAAAGGCATTGGGCAGAGTGTGTTAGCAGGATGCCATGTTGTCTTTGCTTCTTTTTGCCATTGTATGTGTGTGTGTAAGGAGTCCTGGTGGCACAGCTGTTAACTGGTCAGCTGTCAACCAAAAGGTTGATAGTTTGCTCCACAGAAGAAAGATATGGCAGTCTGCTCCCATACAATTAAAACTTTGGAAACACTATGGACAGTTCTACTACATACAATGTATATGTATATATATATGCATTTATCTCTATATATCACTTGGGACCCTGGTGGCATAGTGCCTAAGGCATTTGACTGCTAATCAGAAGGCTAGCAGTTCCAACCCACCAGCCACTCCTCTGAAGGAAGGTTGGACAATCTACCTCCACAATGATATTGCCTCAGAAACCCAAGGAGGGGTCGCTATGCGCTATGAGTTGGATCCAACTTGATAGTAGTGAGTTTGGTTTGTATACATGTCACTTATAAATATATATATATATATATATATATATATATATATATATAGCTCCAAAACCAAACCAAGCTCACTGTCATCAAGTCGATTCTGATTCATAGTGACCCGCATTGGATTTCCAAGGCTGTAATCTATATAGCAATAGGCTGCCCCATCTTCCTCCCAAGCAGCACCTGGTGGGTTGGCTCTTTGAACTGCTGACCAAGTTAGCAGTCAAATGTCTTATTCACTGTGTCACCAAAGCTCTCTCTCTCTCTCTCTCTCCTCTCTCTTTCTCTCTCTCTCTCTCTATATATATATTTATTTATGTATGTATATACATAGGAGCTCTGGTGGTGTAGTGCCTATGGCATTTGACTGCTAACCAGAAGGCTGGTGTTCAAACCCACCAGCCACTCCTCAGAAGGAAGATTGGGCAATCTACTTTCATAGTGATACTGCCTTGAAAACCCAAGGAGGGGTCACTATGAGCAGGATCTGACTCAATAGGAGTGAGTTATACATGTTCTCAAACAATTGAACAAATTTAGAAAGATAAGTAGTGGCAGTTAGAGATTCCATATCCATGATGCAATATGGTACAGTGCATAGGAGTGTGGGTTGTAGAATCTTCTTATTAAATCCAGGATCAGCTGCAAAGGATTTAGTATCTCATACATAATACTAGGAGCTCTGGTAGCATAGTGTCCAAGGCACTTCACTGGTAACCAGAAGGCAGGCGGTTCAAACCCACCAGCCACTCCTCAGAAGGAAGGAGTCGTTATGAGTCGGGTCCAACTCGGTGGCACATAACAACAACCATGTACCTAATATTAGTTCAATATATATTAATCATGTTAATACCTAATATTGCACATCAGCTGTTATTTGAAAATGACTGATTTATTTGGTTAATGTGTTTGGCTGTTAACTAAAAGGTTGGTGCTTTGAATCTACCCATAAGTGCCTTGGAAGGAATGCCTGGTGATCTAATGATAAAAAATCAGGAATTAAAAGCTATGTGATACACAGTATTCTCTGATACACATGGGGTTACCATGAGTCAGAGTCAATTCAAATATATATATATAAATCTTTAGGCTAGCTTAACTATTGTGTCACCAGGGAAAAATCTCCCTGGTGACACAATGGTTAATTTAACCAAAAGATTGGTGGTTAGAGCCCTCCTGGAGGCTCTGTAGGAGAAAGACCTGGTGGCCTACTTCCATAAAGATTTCAGCCTAAGAAACCCTAGGGGATTCTGCATTGGGGTTGCTATGAGTCAAAATCAATTAATGTTACTTAACAGCAACATATATATATGTGTGTGTGTGTGTGTGTTATATGTGATATATATTGCATATATATAATATATGTGATATATATTGCATATATATAATATATGTGATATTATTGCATATATAATATATGTGATATATATTACATATATATTTGTATATATATATACAATAGATGTATATATACAGGCTTTCCCTGACCGACAAAGTATTCAAGTTATGATGAGCCATACTTAACCATCTGGTTTTTCTGTACATCTTTAGTAATATGCACTATAAACAATGTCACAGCATGTAATTTGCTGATATTACCATTCTCAAAAGTTAATGTGAAGATGTTCAATGTTATAGCAGGCAATAATGTAAATTAATAATGAACAATTAAATAGGAAGTATTTGACTGACTTCAGAACTGACTTATGATGGAGTCATTGGAATAGAACCCTGTCATAAGTCATAAATTATCTGTATATATTATAAACATAATTTAAAATATTTTACTGAAATCCAAAATCTGTGTTATTTACCAATGATCAGTATACTAAATAGTAAAGGCTAATGTAAGATGGGGTGTTCTGCTTCTGTAAAGATTTACGGAATATTAGAAACCCATTGGAGGTTGCTGTGAGTTGGAACAGACTCAGTGGCAGTGAATTTAATGTTCCTTAAGGAGTTCTGATGTTATAGTGGTTAAGGTATTTGGCTGCTAACCAAAAGGTCAGTGGTCTGAACCTACCAGCCACTCCACAGAAGAAAGATGGGGCAATCTGCTTCTGTAAAGATTTATAGACTCGGAAAAAGTCAAGGAAAGTTTTATACAAAGAAGGCAACTTTTTTTGTTGGTTACCAGGGATGGGAGAGGAGGGAATGGAAAAAACTCTCTCTCTCTCTCTACACACAAACACACACACACATATATACACATACATATGTATACCAAATATTATTAGCATTTACCAGGGGTGGGAGGAAGGGGGAAAGGGGAAGCTTTTGTTTGGAGGGCATTGAGTTTATGAGAATGTGTTGTAGTTATGTGCCCTTGAGTCAGCCCCAACTCATAGCCACCCCTTCTTGGATTGCCAAGGCAGTATCACTATTGAAGTAGAGTGCCTAACCTTCTTTCCGAGGAGTGGCTGGTGGGTTTGAACCGCCAGCCTTCTGGTTAGCAGTCAAGTGCCTTAGCCACTAAGCTACCAGAGCTCCTTTGGTGGGATATTTTGGAAAAGGATAGCAATAATAGTAGCACAACATGAAAAATGTCATTAGTATCCCTGAGCTATAAATGTGAAAGTTGTTATGTTGGCAAATGTCTTGCTGTATATGTTTTCAGCACAATAAAACTATATATGTGTGTGTGTATACATATGTGTGTGTGTGTGTGTGTGTGTGTATTTACCGACTTGGAAAGCCAGAGGTCACTATGAGTCAGAATGGACTCAATGGCAGTGTATTTGGTTTGATAATGTGTTCCAAGGAGCTCTTGTGGTGTAGTGTTTAAGGCATTTGTCTGCTAACCCAAAAGTTCAGTGGTTTGAACCCACCAGCCTCTTCTGGGAAGAAAGGCAATCTGCTTCTGTAAAGATTTAGTGACTTTGACACCCATGGAGGTCACTATGAGTTGGAATTGACTCCTTAGCAGTAAGTTTATTTTTGTGGTTTAATATGTTCCTTGTACAAGTAGCTAATTTGCTCAAAATGTAGAGTGATTTCCTAATTATTCATCCTTGCTTTGTATACATGTGTGTATATGCTAACAAAAATTATCAAGTTGTTTGGTTTGTCTTTCTGGTGAAATATTAGTGTGCCACAGAAATTGTGTTCCACTTTAGGAAAATGCTTAATGTTCTGCTCTGAAATGGCAAGATCACCTGCTTGTTCCTTGTCCTTCACCTCTTGTGGTAATAGCCCAAGATTCAAGAGCAGTTATTTGCAGAAAGCCAGTGTGCGTAGTGGGGGTGGAGCTGCCAGAGACTTACCAAGGCCACCCACAGCCAGAAAAGCACACTGGGATTGTTTGTAATTTAAGAATTTGCAATAAGCCAAGAAGCATTAAAAACACTTAGCTTAAGAGACTTGGTGAATGATTCCATCCTATGGTTCATTCCCAGTACTTTCTTGAGTTTGGACTATGGAGTCAGACCTACAAATACAGGTCAGGGTGGGTGTGGGGTGAATGTTAGCCAGAGATAAAATTATATGGATAGCAAATGTTTCTGTGTGATGTGACAGGTCCATAATTCCAGTGTTGGGGGCAGGGAGTGGCTGGGTAGTGAGATGAGTGTAAAGCCAACTTCTGAGTGTATTTTCTAGCAAAAAAACAATTGCATAGCTAATCTTGGGTTATTGGTCCCTGTGAGTATGTGTGTGTGTGTGTGAGTAAAATCAATGAGCGTCTCACTCAAAGAAAGATGAGAAATTGTTAGAAGCATTTTGTTTGCTTTTGAGGTCATGCCGTAACTCTGTGTGTGTGTGTGTGTAAAATCAATGAGCGTCTCACTCAAAGAAAGATGAGAAATTGTTAGAAGCATTTTGTTTGCTTTTGAGGTCATGCCGTAACTCTGAAATCTGAAACTTAGGTGCGTATGACGTATGTTCAGATTCTTTCCAATGTCCCACGAATATGTATTTTTCCTATGATGGTGTAAAATAAGGACTTTTAGGAAATATTTTTAGTTAATGTTCTCCTGACCTATTTTGTTGGTGTGGTTGTTGCTCCTGACTTATAATTTTGATGATTTACCACTCTATCAATGATTCCTTCTCAAGCTCTTACATCTCTATCTTTTAGGAGAACATATTTTCATGATCATCCAAAAAGTGATTTGGGGTTGGAAATCAGCCTTAGTTTCAATAGACAGAGGCCATTGAGAGGAAGCTGAATTGATTTGGACTGATATTGCTAAGCATGTTTACTTCTGTGCTAAATCAAATAAATAGATTTACTCATGTGTTTCAGTGAACATGCCCCATGTATTAGAAAACAGTTGATTTTTGGTTAAAATCCTTGGCTTTCTGGAATTATTTGGTCATTCATTACAGGTATCAAACAAAAACTAAATTCTGCTGTATTGCAAAGTTTGGCCCACTCAACTGGAAAAAATTTTAACGATGAAAAAAACATGTGTTTTTACTCAGATATATTTTATGACATAGTTGTAAAATCTTGTCTCAAATAGACCTACCACAGTCATGCATTGTTTTGCAGACAGTAATAAGGCTCACTTCTAAAATTTCCTTGTATTAAGTATAAAACACTGAGGAAAAGTCAGGAGCTTCACACAGAAATTATTTATGACTTCTTTGTTACTAACAGCCGAGGATCTTAACAACACCGCAGAATCCTAAGTGTTAGCTTCAAGTTTGTAGAAATGATAGCAATGGGTGTCTGACAGCAGTTCAAAGTCAGCCCGCCTACCTGCTATTAACATCTGTGTTTAGAGGTCTCTAACTTGAGATGCATGAAGGTCCAGAAGGATTAAAGCATAGTATGTTGGTTATCAATCTAGAAAGAAGAGTGTTTTCCATAACATTTGAAGGGCGAAAAGGAATTCACTGTTGTTTTCACTCAGACCATCTTCCTCAGATATTTTTTCTTGAAGATGTACCATGGAAGTTTTAAAATTACTGTCTTAAGAGGAAAAAGGTCTGCAAATTATGACCAAGTAAAAGTATTAATCTAATAAGGGGTGTATTTTCTTGATTTTGTCTGTGACTCCCTTGATTTTAATTTTGCGTCCTCGATCTCTTTCTTAAATTGTAGAAGGATATGGAAAATAATTCTTTTTAATTCCTTAGGAAGTAGTTCCATTACCATTTCTTCCTCCAGAAGACTTTTTCTGGCTTTGTATTTTGGTCACGTGCTTAAGCCATCTTGTCCATCTTGTCCTGGTGTGTGTGTGTGTGTGTGTGTGTTTGTGTGTGTGTGTGTGATTTAAAGTTGTCTGTTGCTTCCAAGACATTGTGGTGTTAACTATATTTATTTGTTTATTGTATTTTCATTTCATTTACCTGATTTTTTGTTTGTTTGTTTGTTTGTTTTTATATGTGGGCAGGTGGGGTGGGCATGTTACTCTGAATACTAGTTTAGCAGCATGGAGAATTCATCACCTCTCTCCAGGATATGGTCAAATGACATATAATTTATTTTTTTAATGTGATGCAATCGTGTAACTTTCTGGCTCTCATATTCCCTTTCAATTTTCCATAAGTGCTTTGCACAAGAAAGTTTCAAAATGTAGCCCAAGTTAAGGAAGTCAAATGACTATTCATACATGGTCTATAGGTGCTGATATTAAGTTCTCACTTCAGATTAATGGAATACATGTTCCCATCTTTTGTCCCAAAGCCTCAGTTATCACTGGGGAAATGCTACAAAGCAATTTTCTAGATTATGGGTACAGTTTTACCTTTATCTTCTAATACCAAAGAGAAAACCTGTAAAAATCAACTTACAATATTCACTCAAAACACTCCGTGCACACCTATTGTATAGCATTCACTGCTCTGAGGTCTAGCTTGATTTTTAGACATTTGTCATATAACCTCAAAATCAAAAACAAAAAAGAAAACCAAGCTTACTGTCATTGAGTTGATTCTGACTCATAGCACACCCATTGAGTTTCAGAGGTGGTAAATCTTTACAGAAGTAGATTGCCCCATCTTCTTTCTGCACAGCGGTTGGTGGATTTGTACCACCAATCCTCTGGTTAGTGGCCAAATGCCTTAGACACTGTGCCACCAAAGCTCCTTTTATATTAGCTTTCGGATCCAACTCATAGCAATTCCTCCTTGGGTTTCTGAGACAATATCACTCTGGAAGTAGATTGCTCAACCTGAGGAGTGGTTGGTGGATTTGAACCACCAGCCTTCTGGTTAGCAGTCAAATATGTTAGACACTATGCTACCAGAGCTCCTTTCATATAACCTCAGTAGATATCAAATAAGATTTGAAATTCTGTTGACAATGGGGATTTTATCTTAGGTATCTTTGGATTCACTCATATTCAAAGCATGATTAGCAGAGTTTTGTACAAAATGGGTGTTCAATTAAGAGTTCATTGTGTGATGGAAAACAAAAGAAAATGAAAGTCTTTTCTTTGAGTGAGAAATCATGCAAAGTTAAGTCAAACACAAATCCACGGTTGAACAGTGCATATGGCACTCTGAATTGACTCTGAAACTTTGGACAGGAATTCTTGTCTCACAAAATCAAGTTACCATATGATGGACTACTATTAAACTCTAATTTATCTTCTGATCTGTCCTGGAGGAAATGCACCCAAAATGCTCCTTGCAAGTGAGAATGGCCAGATTTCGTCTCACCTATTTTGGTCATGTTGTCAGAAGGGACCATTCCTTGGAGAAGGATGTCATGCTTGGTAAGGTGGAGGGTCGACAAAAAGGGAGAGGCCTTCAACGAGATGGATTGACACAGTGGCTGCGATGATGGGCTCAAGTATAGCAGGGATCGTGGAGCTGCCGCGAGATCGGGCAGTGTTTCATTCTGCTGTGCATGGGGTCGCTATGAGTCAGAAATGACTCGATGGCACCTAACAACAACAACAACAATTTATCTTCTGAAGCCTTACTTCATCTTTTATAATATTTTGCAGAACACAAATGAATCTACAACAGGGGTCATTTCATCTAATATCTTTGTTTCATAGGAGAAACAATGACATCAAGTTCATATAACTACAGATGTTACAAAATGACTTGATTTATGAACTTTAATAATAAATATCATTGATTGGGAAAAAAGATTTTGAATTTAGCTTATATATTGTGTTCTTTAATTTTTTCCTCTGGTAGCCTATCTGATTATGCATATGGATGTGGATCATAAGTTCAACTTCATAAAGAGCAGTGCCTACTTACATTGATCTTTCTTATGAGGGATATTTAAGAGCAATGTTCTGAGTCCTAGCCCACTACTGTGGCACTCTAGCTGTGAGCCATGCAACAGCATTCCACACTGCCATGAGCAGCAGAGGGTCAGCGATTGCTGGAGAACTGTAAGGAAAGGCATTGTGCTTAGTACTGAAGGCATTAGCAGGTTTTGTAAACAATAGAAATCTATTTTGAAGCCAGGTAGTCTTCCAAGTACAGACATGGCTTTCTTGAGAATGAGCCAACTTTGGTGGAGTAGTTTAAATGGGTAAATGTTACATGGTAACATCAAACTCTTTCACTAACAATAACCCAGAAAGCTTTGTTAGAAACATGTACTCAAAAATGCACGAGCTTGACTGAGGAAAAGGAACCATAAAACAAATACCTTGTAACCACTCAACAAGGGATCAGTGTAGGAGATCCTGGATAAAGTGGGAGACAAATGTGGAACAAAATTCAGAATCATAAAAAACATCAGGCTTACTGGTCTAATAATGACTGGTGAAACCCCTGAGACTATGGCTTCTAGTCACCATTCAGGCCTGGAATTGACCTCATTCCCTTGGCTTCCAGCCCAACATAAGGAGAACACTTATACTCCTTACAACACTCTACCATGGGAGACCAGAACGACAAAATTTGCACAGGGAGATAGCTCAGGGGGCAGGAATGCATAAGAAAGAAGGACACAGGAAAAAAGAAACTATAGGGAGGAAGTGGGAAGAGAGCTGTTAGATTATAGGGATTGCAATCAACATCATGAAACAAAAGGTATATGAAAGGTTGTACAGAAAACGGAATTGTTATGGAAATTTTAAGCCAAATCACAATAAAAAATAAAAGTAATCTTCAAAAAATACCTGTAGCAGTCTGGAATTGAACCCACACCCGTGGCGTCCAGCCAAGCAAAAGACAGGCATATGAGTTGAACATTTACCTCAAGTAGATACGCTCCTTGGAGAGAACAATCATGGGAGAAAGAAGGGCTGCTTATGCACAGGGAGACAGCTCAGGGGGCAGGAGTGCATGGAGGGATGGACACTGGGAAGAGGTAACTATGGGGAGGAAGTGGGAGGGGCGCTGTTGCATTGTGGTAAACTGTGGTCAATGTCATGAGACAAAGTGTATGTGAACTGCTGTATGGAAAGTGAATTTGCTCTGTAAATTTTCACCCAAATCACAATTAAAAAAAACAAAAACAAAAAAAAAAAAAAAAAAAAAAAAAAACCACATGTAGCAAAGATGTTGGCTTCAGGCAAAATTAGCCTCTTTCATATTCTATTTGAGATGACCTCACTATGCTTAGATGGATGGGCTTGGATTAGAGGTGGAGGCTGTCTTCAAGCCATTCTGACTACTAAGGACAACTTTGTTGAAGTGCCGGTCATAGTTTAATACATGCTTCCCTTAAAAGATAAGAAAATATGTAGCCCAGAATAAAGCAAGCATGTGCCCCATGCCAGGGAGTCAACAGAAATCTTGCAGGGAGTCTCATGTAATGTATCAGGTTCTACATCTTCATGCTCTCTCTAATCCATGGCCTCCAATGGAATCTTGATTAGAGAACAGAATGGCCTACTGTAGTAAATATTCAGCTTGTTTTACATGGAGAAACAGTAGTAATGCTGGTAATGAAAAAAAATGCTTATGTCAGGTCAATATCAGTAGGGTTAGTATAGAAGTTAGTTGTTGTCGTTATTATGCATCGTCAAGTCGGACCTGACTCATAGTGACCCCTCCTTGGGTTTCCAAGGCAACATTACAATGGAAGTAGATCACCCCATCTTCCTTCCAAGGAGTAAGTAGTGGATTTGAACCACCAGCCTTCTGGTTAGCAGTCAAGTGCCTTAGCCTCTATGCTACCAGAGCTCCCATAGAAGTTAGAGCTGAATGAATACAATTCAGTAGGACTTAACAATGTCTGAGTTTTTAAAAAAACATTAAAATCCTTCAAGTAGTCATCTATTCTTCCCTTTGATGACCATCTAGTCTCTCTTGTCCATTCCCCAATTTATATGTTGCATGCCCCTCTGATATATGAAGAAGAATGCAGCATCAGGATTGGAGGAAGACTCAATAGAAATCTGAGATATGCAGACGACACAACCTTGCTTGCTGAAAATGAGGATGACTTGAAACACTTACTGATGAAGGTCAAAGACTACAATCTGCAGTATGGATTATATCTCAACATAAAGAAAGCAAAAATCCTCAAAACTGGACCAATAAGAAGCTTCACGATCAACGGAGAAAAGATGGACGTTGTCAAAGATTTCATATTACTGGGTTTCCCAATCAACACTAATGGAAGCAGCAGTCAAGAAATCAGACAGCGTATCACACTGGGGCAAATCTGCTGCAAAAGATCTCTTTAAAGTGCTGAAGAGCAAAGATGTCTCTTTGAAGACTAAGGTGCACCTGACTCAAGCCATGGTGTTTTCAATTGTTTCATATGTATATGAAAGCTGGACAATAAATAAGGAAGAGAAAGAAAAGTTGATGTTTTTGAGTTGCGGTGTTGGTGAACAATCCTGAAAGTACCATGGGCTGCCAGAAGAACTAACAAATCTGTCCTGGAAGAAGTGCACCTGGAATGCTCTTGGAAGTGAGAATGGCCAGACTTTGTCTCACTTACTTTGGTCATGTTATCAGGAGGGACCATTCCCTGGAGAAGGATATTATGCTTGGTAAAGTGGAGGGTCAATGAAAAAGGGGAAGGCCCTCAGAGAGATGGATTGACACAGTGGCTGCAACAATCGGTTCAAGCACAACAAAGATTATGATTCTCAATCACAGGACCAGGCAGTGTTTCATTCTGTCATCCATGAGTTGCTATGAGTCAGAACCTACTAGATGGCGCCCAACAATGATAACAATGTCCCTCTGACACAATACTTCTCAAAATAGAAATCCCTGCCTCTTGCTTTTATGTATTCCAAACACTTTTTCCTGAGGATAACATTCCCTTCATACTTATTTTCCTTGCCAAGCCTTCCCTCTATAGGCTCTCTATTGACTAACACTATTCCCTTGTGTTTACATAAGCAGTTGAGCATTAATGTATTGGAGTGCTTTGGTTGCTGGTTTATATCTGTTAAGGTAATTTCATTGTGGCTAACTGTTTAGGGACACTGATGATTTAATGGTAGAATTCCTACCTTCCACATGGGTGATCTGGGTTCAGTGTTGGTCAATGCTTCTCATGCATTGTGAACTTTGTGAACCTTGTGAACTGTAAGTGAAGGCTTTCATGTTTCTATGATGCTGAACAGGTGTCACAAGAGCTTCTACACTAAAATGGTCAAAGAAGGCTTGGTGATCTAGTTCCAAAACTCACCCAATGAAATCCTTCAGATCACAATGGTCTGGACCAAAACCAATCATGGGGATGGCATGGGATTGGCACTGTTGCTTTGTACATGGAGTTCCCGTGCACCCGGGAGAGCTAACAGCAATAGCAACTGTTTAAGAGTTGGCTTTATAACAGGTGGGAGTGGGTTTGGCTCCCAACTCAATTACTAGCTGTGTGAGCCTTGAGGAACTATTCAGGCAGCCTGGGCTGCATTTATCTTTAATGTGGAAATAACGACTGTCATATAGAACGTGCTCTTGTAGCATAGTGCTTAAGGCACTTGACTGCTAACCAGAAGGCTGGTGGTTCAAACCCTCCAGCCACTCCTCAGAAGGAAGATGGGGCAATCTACTTCCGTAGTGATACTGCCTTGGAAACTCAAGGAGGGGTCGCTATGAGTCAAGTCCGACTCGATGGCATATAACAACAACAACAATATAGAACATGCTGGTTTCAAGAGCATGCAACTACTGCCGTCACACAGGGCACTACACTCAGTGTTGATGCTTGGTGGTCGCCATCTTGAAATTTTAAGAATGTTATCTTTGAATTTGTGTGACAATGGAGTAAGCTAAGTAGGGGTGGTTCACTTAGGTCTCCTCTCCTGATGTTTCCCCTCTCCCCAGGACAAGTTGTCAGCTGCCAGGTATCCTACTCCTATCATCCCAGGGCATTCCTGGCCTATCCTTCCCTGCCCAATCCAGTGATCACTGCTGCCCATAGGGGTAGCTCCCAGGTTGCTGATGCTAGAAGGGTTAGGATTGGACTCACAGTGTTCTTCAGCATTTTGGAGCTGGGCACAGCAGCCATTCCCACTCTAGTCACTGCCACTGCTCATTCAGCAGGTGACTGATCAGGCAAGGACAAGCCTTTCACCCACCCTCCATCCAAGTTCCCAGTGATTTCAGGTGCAGAAGTTACAATAGTCTTGGGAGTTACCCTGTTACTGGGGTCTCTGTGACCCTGAGTAGCAGTCTTTGCCTCCTACTGACAAAGAATTGAACAGGAGAGGCAACATGTCCACATAAACCAAATTTTATTAAAGATCAAGAAGAGGGAAGGGGGCTCATAAGGGAGAGATGGAGAGGGGCTTTTTCTTACATTAGCCTCTATCTCTCCCAGAACTAAGGATTCTCTAGGGTTTATACAGGGTTTTAGGTGGAATAAGACATCATCTTTACTCATAAAATAGGAGGAGATTTCTGAGAAAGAGGTGAGGTTATGAAAATCAGGTGTGGGTACAGGAAATAGTCAAGATGGATCCCACCTCAAAGGCTGCTGAGATGATGCCATGCTTATTCTGGGATGTTGAGCATGTGTGATGTCTCTGGACTCTGGTTCGAGTCCCAGCAAGGGATTCCTGTTCTTGACTGCCTCTGGTGGAAGGTCACTTTGTCAGTCAAGCTGAATTTTACTGCACATGCTCTGCACATGGTGAGGAACTTGAAGGGACAACTCAGCATTTTACAAGGGTCAAGCTTGTGAGGCTTTTGAAATGTATTTTATTTTGCCTGGTTTGTTAACCGCCAGCAGTTCTCTGTAGCCAATAGCAATGTAGAGGTTTGCCACATAACTATTCCAAGAATACTGAGTCAGAGGCTGCTTGATTCAGCCAGCCCTACCTGTCTCAACCTTTTCACTGTAGGTTGAGACTGCAGATTCATGGAAAGGGGAGATGTTAGGTTCAACTTTAGTGCTTCTAGTTGGACACAGCATTGGTCTGGAAGCTGGCAGGAGGGCAACTCCATATACCATGAGGCCAGACCCTGTACACCTATGAGGGTTGCAGTTTCCCAGGGAACTTCTCTCTGCATGAGGGAGGAGGACATACAGAGACAGCAACCACAGCATGAAAGCTTGAGAGCGAGACCATAGAAGAAAGGGGGAAAAAATGAAAAATAAAAAATAACACTTTCTATTTTAGTACAATTAAAGGACCCTTTTAGTGCCTTTTTCCAATTTTATAAGGGCTGCACATTTGGACTGTATTTTGGACCAGCCAGTGAATTGTATAGCTGGTCCTGCATTGAATTATTTTGAGAATTAAATAACATATGAATTACGTGGTAAATAGAAGAAGTGCTGCGAGAATGCTCCTTGGAAGTGAGAATGGCCAGACTTTGTCTCACGTACTTTGGTCATGTTGTCAGAAGGGACCATTCCCTGTAGCAGGATATCATGTTTGGTAAAGTGGAGGCTCAGTGAAAAAGGGGAAGGCCCTCAGCAAGATGGACTGACACAGTGACTACAACAGTGAGCTTAGGTACAGCAAGGAATGTGAGGCTGGCAAAGTCATTTTGAGTGGGAACCTACTCAATGGCACCTAACAACACAACAATTCTATAAAATGGGAATCCTTGTTCTTATGTGTGAATGTGTCATCTTTCCCAATGACACTGTAATGTCACTGAGAGTCAGTATTAAGATACCTTATAATTTTCTTGCTTTTTATTTGCCCAGGCCAGAGCTGTACCTAATACATACCAACAAACAAACAAACAAACAAACAAACTTACTGCCATTGAGTCGATTCAACTCATCTTGACCCCTCCTTGGGTTTCTGAGGTGGTATCTCAATGGAAGTAGATCGCCCAACCTTCCTTCCAAGGAATGGCTGGTAAGTTTGAACTGCCTGCCTTCTGGTTAGCAGTCAAGTGCCTTAGGCACTATGTCCTTGTGAAACTAAAAAAGGGTTTTGTCAGTGTCTGAGCCAACTCCATGAGACATAACAATCATCTGAAATATTAAGCGAAATTATGGTGGGTATGCATAGATATTGTTTTTCTACACTCAATAAATTTCATTAGATTCTTTAAAGAATTTGTGACCCAGAAAGACTAAGGGCTGCTGGGTTTAAACTTTAACTGAACTCACTCCTGTGGCTCAATTTTCAGCCAAACAATAGACATGCATATGAGGTGAACAATAACACCAGAGAGGTACTCACTTCTTAGAACAATCAACCACATGAGATCACAAGGGTAGCAGTTGAACATGGATAAAACTCAGAAGGCAGGAAGGGCTAGGAAAGGAGGCCAAATAGAAATGTTAATCACAGGGAGGCAGTGGGAAGAGTGCTGTTACATTGTGAGAGCTGCATTCAATGTCAGGAAACAAAACAAGTATGAACAGTGGAATGGAAAACCAATTTGCTCTGCAAACTTACACTCAAATCACAATTTTAAAAAAAGAATCCAAAAGTAAGTAAAGGAAAAAAGAAAGAACATACCAGATAATTGACACTGAAGAGCAAGAAGTCATCAGAATGACATCGCCCCATTCTTAGCGAGGATAGAGTGGCTAGTCTTCACCAAGCAGAAATGAGGGAGCAGGGCATACAGAGACAGCAATAACAGCATGAAATTGCAGTGCAATTTAGTTTACAATTTTCAAAATCTCTAAACAATATTCACATTTCATGTAAAAAAAGAAAATGCTCTCAGATTTCATTTTTTTTTAAATAAGAAAATTATCTTCAATTCTTTTATAAAGAAGATTAATGTCAGCATTACTTTTTCTGTCACTTTTGCTCTAGTAGAAAATGAAGTTACAGAGCAGCTGTTATCAAGACTTCTCCCAGGTTAGTAACTCACCTTGCTCCTGGGAAGCTGTAATGAGAGTTAGGTCGCCAGGAACCGCAAGAGTAAACATCATTAACATGAAAATGAACATTTCAATAATCACAGCATATCTTTCAACTTTTACCAGTGCCGTGTAGTGAATTACATGGTATGGCTTTTCTAGCCATAGTCTTTGTAACTCCCACAGCTTTAAAAGTATTATAAAGACTGTAAGACTTGGGGAGACACACATGGCATTACACTGGCATTACATTAGCCCAGCGTGTCTTCACCCTGCAAAGTAACTGTCCTCTTATTAAATTTCTCTCTGAGCTACAGCTGACTTTAGTCATTGTTTCAGAGCATAACCGGTGACACATGGCTCCTAACAACAACATCATGGGAGACTCTGGTGTTCCCTGTGGTTATACTGTGTTTATTTGAGAGGGCAATCAAGTGCTTTTTCACTTGCAAACAAAAAAAAACTTGAGACAAGCTTGAAGAAAGGAATGATTAAATAGTGTTTACTTGCTCATTTATTCTTGAACCTCTTCACTCTTGACAGCCTTTGCCAGAGTGGTTCACAGATTATTCCTTGATAGTATCTTGTAGTTCAGATTCTAACTCATGATTTCATATGGGTTTGCTTCTCTTCAAATCGGCCTGTGACCTTCAGTTCAAGCTACCTGCCACTTGCTCCCACTCCAAAAAAAAAAAAAAAAAAAAAGGAACGATAAAGTAATTGGAAGACAGAAAACTAACCTATGGGAGCTCTGGAAGCATAGTGGCTAAGGCACTTGACTGCTAACCAGAAAGCTGGTGGTTCAAACCCACCAGCCACTCCTTGGAAGGAAGATGGGGCAATCTACTTCCATAGTGATACTGTCTTGGAAACCCAAGGAGGGGTCACTATGAGTTGGGTCTGACTTGACAGCACATAACAACAACAACAACAAAGATGCACATGGTTATTTAGTTTTGAGAAAGGCATATACTCAGGGATAGATTCAAAATATTTGTGTCAAAATTTTGCATATCTGGAAATAATTATAACTCAAAATAAATGATGCTCACTGATATTAAACTCACTGCCATTGAGTTGATTTCAACTTCCATAGGTCCTATAGGCCACTGCCATCCAGTTGATTTCAACTAATAAATTTCTATGTTGTTGTTGTTATGTGCCGTCGAGTCGGTCCCGACTCATAGCGACCCCCTCCTTGGGTTTCCGAGGCAGTATCACTACGGAAGTAGGATTGCCCAACCTTCCTTCCGAGGAGTGGCTGGTGGGTTTGAACCGCCAGCCATAAATTTCTATAGGACAGAGTAAAATTATCCTGTTGGGTTACCAAGGGTGTAATCTTCACAGAAACAGTCCGGCACATCTTTCTGCCATGGAATAGCTGCTAGATTAGAACCACTGTCATTTGGTTAGCAACCAAGAACTTAACCATTGCACCGGGAGGGCTTCTATACTGATATTACTAAATGTGTTCCCAAAGAGAATTATAACAGACGTTTTAAGGAGTCTGGGTGGGTCAGTGGTCAAAGCATTTAGCTGCTAACCAAAAAGACAGCAGTTCAAACCCACCAGCTGTTCCACATGAGAAAGATAAGGCAATCTGCTTCTGTAAAAATTTATAGTATTGGAAATTCTATGAAGGCAGTTATACTCTATACTATAGGGTTGCTAGGAGCTCTGGTGGCATAACGCCAAAGGCATTTGACTGTTAACCAGAAGCCTGGTGGTTCAAACCCACCAGCCATTCCTCAGAAGGAAGAGGGGGAAATCTACTTCCGTAGTGATACTGCCTTAGAAACCCAAGGAGTTGAATCCGAGTTAAGAGCAATGAGTTTATAGGATTGTTATGAGTTGGAATTGACCTGATGGCAGTGGGATTGTTTGGTTTATAACTGACATTATAATTTTTAAATAAATTTAGACTTACAGAAAAGTTGCATATACCATTCCCCAGTCTCTCACTGAGTTAAAATGTTCCATAGCCACAGTTCAATGATCCAAACTAAGAAAATAATGCTAATACACTGTTATTATCTAAAGTACTGTTTTTATTGAACATTCACACTGATGTTCCTTCTTCTGGTCCTGGGTCACACCCAAGATCCCATATTGAATGGAGCTGGCATACTCCTTAATTTCCTTCCAGTCCCCTGTCTTTCATGACCTTTCCTACAGTCTCAATGTGTGTTTGTCAGTTATTTTATAGAATGTTCTCCAACTTGAGTTTGTCCTATAATTCTTCGTTACTGGATTGAGGTTATGAATTCTTTTGGCAGGAAGGTCACAGGTGATATGCCTTTCTTGGTACATCATGTTGGGGGACACAGGATGCCAATATATTTGTTACTGGAGATATCAACCTTGACTATTTACCTAAGAGTGTGCATGCTGAGATTTTTCACTATAAGGTAATGTTTTTCTTTTGTCATTAATAAATATATTACAGAAATATTTTGAAACTCTGAAAATATTTTATTTCTGCTCAAACTTTTGCTCAAATCTTTTAGTGAACCAACCTTGCCTGCTACAATTACTTCTGTGATGTTCTGATGAGGATTCTATGTTTTCTTCATTCCTTTGACATATACTAAATGGAATTCTTCCATAAGGAAGAAGTGGTCACTTTTCTCTATTTATTGTTCTGTGGATTATAATCCAGTTCTCTCATTACCTATGTTGTTGCTCACATTGTTCCAACCTTGTCTGTTGCTGCCTCTTTCAGGTTGGTGTCTGTGTCCCTTTGACTTAACCCAACATTTTTTTTTTTTTATTGTGATTTGGGTAAAAGATTACAGAGAAAATTCACTTTCCATACAGCAGCTCACATACGCTTTGTCTCATGACAATGATTAAAAGTTCTAACAATGCAACAACACCTTTGCCACTCCCTCCCCATAGTCACTTCTTCCCTGTGTCATCCTCCTATGCACTCCTGCCCTCTGAGATGTCTCCCACGCATACACAGCCCTTATATTCTCCCATTATTTTTCTCTCTAAGGAGTGTATTTATCAAATGTCTTTTGTTTTGCTGGAAGCCACAGAAGTGGGTTCAATTTTGAACCTGAAGGGCAGCTAGGGGCCACAGTCTCAGTGGTTAGAAGTGACTACAGGACTTTTGGTAAGATGGTGGACTAGGCAGAAAGACTGCACAGACACTCTTCAACCAAGAAAAGGGGAACCAATTAACACAGACACAGAAGATAATCCTGGACCCTTGACCCTTGAAAGGAAGGCTATAGAAGTGGACTAAACCCCAACTAGCAGAAGAATT
>NW_006921679.1:4789913-4792357 GCF_000298275.1 Orycteropus afer afer | reverse complement strand
TCTGTGCAATCCTTCTGCCTAGTCCGCCATCTTGCCCGCCTCCTGTTGATAAACTTTTTTAATGACTTTTTCAATTTCTTCTTTTGTTATGGATCTGTTCAACTTTTCCACTTCAGTCTTTGTTAGCATAGGTAAATGGTGTGTTTCTAGAAATCTGTCCATTTCTTTCAGATGTTCAAATTTGTTGTAGTACAGTTATTCCTAGGATCCTGATATTATTCTTTTTATTTCAATTGGTTCTGTTGTGATGTCACCCATTTTGTTTCTTATTCATGTTTTTTTGTGTTCTGCCCCTCTTTTCCTTTGTTTAATTTGCTAGTGGTTTGTAATTTTATTGATCTTTCAAAAAACCAACTTCTAGTCTTATTGATTTTTCTTATTGCTTTCCTATTTTCTGTTTCATTGATTTCTTCTCGAATCTTTATTATTTCCTTTCTTCTTGTGACTGTAGACTTTTTTTATGGCTCTTTTTCTAATTATTGGAGATGTTGGGTTAAGGTGTTGATTTTGGCTTTTTTCTTTTTTGATGTGTGCATTTGTTGCTGTAAATTGGTCTAAGATCATTACTTTTGCTGTGTCCCAAATATTTTTGTATGTTGTGTTTTCTTTCTCATTTAATTCAAGGAATTTTTTTTATTTCCTTTTTTATTTCTTCTCTTACCTAGCCTTTCTTAAGGAGGGTGTTGTTCAATTTACATATGTTTGCTTTTTTTCCATTGATCTTCCTATTGTTGATAGCTAATGTGATAGCATTGTGATCTGAGTAGATGCTTTGCAGTATTTCAAAGTTTTTAAATTTATTAAGGCTTGTTACATGGCCTAACATATGGTCTATCATGGGTAATGTTCCATGTGCAGTGGAAAAGAATGTCTATTGTGCTGTTGTTGGGTGAATTGCTCTGTAGTTGTCTCTAAGGTCAAGTTGGTGGATTGTATTGTTTAGCTGTTCTCTATCTTTGTTGAGTTTCTGTCCTGTTGTTCTATCTTTCATTGAAAGTAGTGTATTAAAGTCTCCCACTATGATTGTGGAGTCATCTATTTGCCTTTCATCTCTTTTAAAGTCTGATTTATGTATTTTGTGGCTTTTTCTTTGGGTCCATAGGTATTTATTATGGTTATATTTTTGTGTTCAATTCTTTGTCTTGTATGGTGGTTTCTGTCTTAAAGTCAATTTGATCAGAAATTAATATTGCCACTCTTGCTCTTTTTTGGTTGCCATTTGCTTGATAGATCTTTTTCCAAACTTTGATTTTCAGTCTATTTTTGTTTTTATCTCTAAGGTGTGTCTCTTATAGACAGCATATTCATGGGTTATGTTTTCTCACCTAGTCTTAACTCTCCATCTCTTGAGTGGTGTATTTAATCCATTAACATTCAGTGTAATTATCGACAAGTTTGAATTGGTTGCTGTCATCTTGTTATTTGTCTTTTCATAGTGTTCCTTGTTTATTTGTTCCATATAATTTTCTGTACTGAGCTCACTGTGTTTATGAATTGTGTTATCATTTCATTTGCTGCTGTTGTTTTAATATTTGCTAAATATTTGTGCTTGTCCTCTTTTTTATTGTGATATGAAGGTTTATGATTTTTCTTTGAGGTTAGCCTGTCATTTATAATTTTCTTCCCAAGTTTAGAACAGTCCATTCTATCCTGAAACTCTGTAGACTTTTTCACCATTTAGAAGTTCTGTAGCTACACTGGGAGCTCTGGTGGCATAGTGCCTAAGACATTTGACTGCTAACCAGAAGGCTGGCAGTTCAAACCCACCAGCTACTCCCTGGAAGGAAGGTTGGGAAATCTATTTCCATAGTGATACTGCTTTGGAAACCCAAGGAAGGGTTGCTATAGGTTGGATCTGACTCCATAGCAGTGGTTGCATTTTGTTTGTTTGTTTGCTTTGTAACTACTCTATTTTCCCCCTCTTTTTGGTTCATAGTTGTCCTCATTTTCCAACTGATGTCTCTAGGTCTCTGTTAACAATCTTGTAAGCTTATTTTACTTTGGATATGTCCATAGCTATGTTGGTTTCTGGGTTATGTCATCTTGTGTACTATTGGTTGGTTGTTGTTTGCTTTATTGGTTATCTGTTCAAAGGACCCCCTTTCATAACTGTTGTAAGGTTGGTCTGGTTTTAACAAACTCCCTTAATTTCTGCTTATCTGAAAATCTCCTAATTTCACTATCATATCTGAGAGACAATTTTACCAGGTATATAATTCTTGCTTGGAAATTTTTGTCTTTCAGGGTTTTACATATACTATGCCATTGCCTTCTCTCTTGCATGGTTTCTGCTTCAAAAACAGAGCTTATTCTTATTGGTTGTCCTTTGTAAGTAACTTCTCATTTTTCTCATGCTGCTCTCAGGATTCTTTCTTTGTCTCTGGTTTTGATGAGTTTTATGAAGACATGCCGAGGATGGGAGCTCTGGTAGCATAGTGGCTAAG
>NW_006921679.1:4787465-4789420 GCF_000298275.1 Orycteropus afer afer | reverse complement strand
TTGAACCACCAGCCTTCTGGTTAGCAGTCAAGTGCCTTAGGCACTATGCTACCAGAGCTCACCCCAAGTACCAGTTGTACTGTGTCCTATAGAGTTGCTATGAGTTGGATTTGACTCAATGGCAATGGATATTTTGAATTTGCTGACAAGATAACATTTAAGTGCAGTGAGAGGCTGGTCAAGAAAAATAGTATTGCTGAAGCCTGTGAGTCAGTTTCCTCATTTATGGGAAGGAAACAAACAAACAAACCCTGAAATTATAACCAAAACATATCCTATCTTCATCTGATCTGGGACAAAATCCTGTAAATAGTGAGTTTGAGTTTAAACTTTAAAACCATCAGTAGAAGTATATTAGTGTGACAGGAAAAATATTTCTGGTGACAGAATGTACCCAAATGCACATTGTGAATCAGATATTTGTGTACTGAAGTGGAGGAGACAGAAGCAGGGAAAAATGAGACATGAAGTTCCTAAGTTCAATAGCTCCCTTGTTTTCTGACTCTTACCATTTTAAAAAACTTCAGGTTGAGTCAGTCAGCCTACATGTTATTAAAGTTGGCAAATTAATGCAAAAAATAAATGCCACTTGGACTATAAAGAGGTTTTCTTACCCATTTTCCTTTGATTGAATAATAGATGACATTTTATAATAGAATAGCAGGAGGAATAACAGAAAAAAGCATAAAATTGATCATTTATATAATTCCAACACCTGGTCACATGTCAGAAGGATTTAAAAAGGATTAAATAGGGAATTGTAGTGTTTTAGATATGACAGTTTGCTTTTGTAAAGATTTACAATCTTGGAAACCCTATGATGCAATTCTACCCTGTCCTATAGGATCACTATGAGTTGGAATCAACTTGACGGCAGTGGGTTTGCTTTTGGTTTGCACAGTCACATTTGTAGCTATAATAGTAAAGCTTTTAAAAAGTGATGAAATATGGAGATTTTATAATTACGTTTTTTAAGTGCATCCTTTGCTAAAATGAAGAAACACCTTGTATAGATGTATGTGTTTGTATCATAAATTTCTGGGGAAAAGGGGACCACAATGACATTAGAAGACAAAGTGTGCTTTCTCATCACCCTCATCACCCAAAAGAGAGACAGTTTTCTACAATGTGATGTACATTAACAGAGAGCTCTGTGCTTGTAAGTTCACATACAAGTTTCATTTCTGAGTCAATAGATGATTTTGGGAAAAGTCCCAAGATTCCTACCATTTTGTTATATGACTTTGAAACAGCAATCAACATGAGCAACACTAGGCAACTGACAATGACTGAGTAGCCATCAGTACATTTCACTGCACAATGTACCATGCCAGCATTTATTGAATAATAAATGAATGTATAAGAAGCCCTGGTGGTGCAGTTATTAAGCACTCAGCTGCCAAGTAAAGGTCAGTAGTCCAAACCCACCATCTGCTTTTGCAAAGATTATGACCTTGGAAACCCTATGAAGCAGTTCTACTCTAGGGTAGAACTCATAGGTATATGTATACAGATAGATAAGGTGAAGGTCTTGCCATTAATGAACCTTACAAGAAAGATCAATATCTCTATCTATCTATCTATCTATCTTTATATATCTCTTACTATGTAATAGAGTCACGCAGATATATTTTGTGTATATACATATCCCAGTGTACATATGTATGTGCATGCATATACTTAATATGTACATAGCTTCATATGTACTATTTTATTTATATTGTTCCACCACTAATCTGCCAGTTTGTCATACTGTGATGGTTTACGTGTTGCTGTGAGGATGGAGGCTATGCCACCAGTATTTCAGATAACAGCAAGGTCACTGATGGTGGACAGGTGTCAGTAGAGCTTCCAGACAAGAGTGTTCTGTTGTATAAAAGACCACTATAAGTTGGAGCTGACTCAAGAGTACCTAAAAGCAACAACTATATATATATATATATATATAAGCTCTG
>NW_006921679.1:4777042-4782042 GCF_000298275.1 Orycteropus afer afer | reverse complement strand
CCTCCCTGTCTTCTACTGTTTCCTTCCCTCCCCTTTTCCCCACACCTCACCCTGTTCTCCTTTCCCTTCTGTTTTATTGTAGTCAATGTAACTTTCCTTTTTCCTCCCTCCTTCTCTTGCTTCCTTGCCTCCTTCTTCTCTCCTTCCCTCCTTTCCCCCTTCCTTCCTTCCTTCTTTCTTTCCTTCTTTCCTTCCTTCATTCCTCTCTCTCTCTCTCCCCACTCTTTCTTTCCTTGTTTCTTTCTCTTTCCTGCTTATCTTTCTGCTTGCTTCTCCTGGATTCAGGTTTCCTTCTGCTCAAATCTAACAATTTATTCTCTGTGTCAATTGCACAGCTGTCTTTCTAGGCTTGCCTTTATCATTCTCCTGGGAATTTGTTTTACCTCCTTCTGCTGTCTAGAACATATGACTTTCTATCTCTTGGTTTCCACCCTTATTTTTTTAAAACACAAACTCTGGTAGCTTCCTTAAATACATACTGTTGTTGTTGTTGTTATGTGCCGTCGAGTCAGACCCGACTCATAGTGACCCCTCGTTGGGTTTCTGAGGCAGTATCACTACGGAGGTAGATAGCCCCATCTTCCTTCCGAGGAGTGGCTGGTGGGTTTGAACCACCAGCCCTCTGGTTAACAGTCAAATGCCTTAGGCACTATGCTACCAGAGCTCCCTGAATGCATACTAGTGAGTATTATTCATGTTATTTACAATTTGCATATCCGAATATGTTTTTATTTCCTCATTCTCTTGATGGAAAATTTATTGGACAGAACCATACAATTTTAATTTCCTGTTAGAAGTGAATGCTGGAGAAATGCAATAGATGGAAACACATATTAGTCTTAAGGGTTTGCTGCTATCAATCATGATTGATTATTTAAACTTGGTTTAAGTCTAAATCAGATATTTTCCAAAATTGATTTTATGAACATAGAGTCAGTTGAAAATGAAACTTAACCCTAGATATGTTCACAAGATGGATATTCCAATAACTGCTAGATTCATATGATTTGTCTATAGCATAAGAAGATTCTAAAGATACTAATAGGATAATAAGAAATTTAATTTAATTGAACAGAGAGAACAAAGGACCCTGGTTTGTGCAAACCAGAAGATGGCAGTTCAAACCCACCCAACGGCTCTGTGGAAGAAACAGATTTGGTGATCTGCTTCCGTAAAGATTACAGCCAAGAAAACCCTGTGGAGCAGTTCCACTTGGTAACACATGGGTTCTCTGAAAAGTGACAAACTAATAAGAAAAACAAGCTCAGTAACAAACACAGAGAAAAACCATGGAGCTTCATCTGGAAGTTGCTACACATTTAAGCAACAGCAACAGTAACAACAAAACCAAAACCACCGATTTGTCATCTCTTTTAAAGAATAGCAGGAGTCTTTTGGTGGCGCAAATAGTTAAGTGTTTGGCTGATAATCAAAGGTTGGCAGTTCAAATACACCCAGAGGTAGCTGCAAAGACAGGTCTGGTGATATACTTCCAAAAAACCAGCCATTGAAAACCCTATAGAACACAGTTCTGCTCTGACACACTTGGGGTCTTCATGAGTTGGAGCCTGACTTGACAGCAAGTGGAATAAGTAATATCAAGATACTATTCTTTCAAACATGTAACAGTAACCCTAAGCATAATTTTCCACCACACTCACTGCCGTCGAGTCACATCCGACTCATAGTGACTCCTTGGGTTTCTGAGGTAGTATCACTATGTAAGTAGATTGCCCAATCTTCCTTCCGGGTAGTGTGGCTGGTGGGTTCGAACCACCAGCCTTCTGGTTAGCAGTCAAATGCCTTAGGCAATACATCACCAGAGCTCCCACTTTCCACCATACTTACTATTAATTTTATTTTTTTAATTATCCTTAGCTTTCCTTCACTTAGGAAGACATCCAGATATTTCAACATTCAACTGTGTTTCCATTAAAGATAACCTAACCTCAACCTAACTCATTGCCATTGAGTGGGATCCTACTCATAGTGACCTCTCCTTGGATTTCCGAGGCAGTATCTCTACGGAAGTGGATTGCCCAACTTTCCTTCTGAGGAGTGGCTGAAGTTGGACAGCTAACCTTCTGTTAAAGATACGATAAAGTAATATTCATGCTTTCTCATTGTAAATCTGTTTTGATTTGAACTTTGTCTCAGACTTGTTTGTATATGATATCTCTTTTCTTTCCGTGAATAACATTGTTGTTGTTGTTATGTGCCCTCGAGTCGGACCTGACTCATAGCGACCCCTCCTTGGGTTTCCCAGTTGGTATCACTACGAAAGTAGATTGCCAAACCTTTCTTCCAAGGAGTGACTGATGGGTTTGAACCGCCAGCCTTCTGGTTAGCAGTCAAGTGCCTTAGGCACTATGCTACCAGAGCTCCTGAATAATATTAGTCAAAAGTTTCATCTCATGATTAATAAAGTTACCCAAGTAGGCATGATTGCCTTCTCTTATAATCTGAATCTCTTTGGAAGTTGCTTTTACAAAAGAAGCACCAGTCAGTGGAGACAAGAAAATGTCAATTTGAAAGATAGTTCACAAAAGCCAGCAGTGAATTCACTGTTCCTCCCAGTCAGTGGCTGAGTGGGAACTGATGGTGGTGGAGTCGTGAAAACTCTGCAACATATTTGTGCAGCAACATCTGCAACTGATCACATAAAAGATGGAATGACAGGAACATGTAGCGATGGGCTGGTTTCTTGGCCAACATTTTTACTTAGAAAGATCTTCTGAGATTCCACTTAGAAAAAAAACAACACAATGAGTCTACCTTTTCTTTGAGATGGAACACCTGGGTACCCTGAGTTATGTGAAGAATGTGTCTTAAGTATCTCCTTGAAATTGAGGCCATTATCCAACTGCCCAGAGATACAACATTGTTGCTTGATCTTTTCTTTCAGCCTTTTCCACCCACAAAAATTCTTTGCATTTCTTGAGTATTGAACATGTTAGTATTGAATGTACATCGAAATGGTAATTTATGAAGTGAAAAAATCCTTGCTCTAGACTGGACCCTTTCTTGTATTTATTCACTCTTAAGCCTTGTAGCCTCCCTGTTTTTTATTTCTCACCCCCTGCACTTTGATTTCAAGTCATTTTCAGGGACTGTTGAAGGAGTCCTGAAAGTAGCTTTCTTATTAAAGGTCATTGACTAGAAAATTAATTAAATATGGAAGTTAACATTTGGAATAAATTTCCTTGCCCCCTTGCCCCTTATACATGGTGATGATAATATCTATTTACATATTCTTTGTTCATAAATCTAAATAACATAAAGTGTGTGCAGGACTAATTTTCCCCTTCATTTTTTCATAATGGTAAAATTGGACTCCACCTCCACATTTCTTGGAAGTAGATAACTAAAATAGCTTTTATAGGACAGCAAACAATTAACAAACATGAGAAAAGAGATAAAAGAATGTTTGTCATAGTCAATGGAAACAAGTTTGGTAACAAAATTTTTCCCGAGATTTTCATGTTTCAGCTGCCTCTGATTAACCATTTGATCTGAAAAAAATAATTTCACTTTCACATATATTTTTAAGTCGAGTATATATCTATGAGTGAATGCAAAAGTCAGAAATACTGTATGTACTCTATCTTCCTATCAACTACAGATAATTTTTGGCTCATTCTCTTCATTTCTGTGAAGAATTTTAGGGAGACTGAAAAAAAAAATAGGCTTCAAATTCTCTTGGTTATCTTCTGGGTGCGCTTAGAAGAGACAGCTCTTTGTAGTTGTCTTATTTCCCAACAGCTGTGCTTTTGATTTCTTTAGGTGATCCCCATTACTTATTCAGATCTCCTCAGTGTTTTTCTGGCCACCACCTAACTCTGGAGAACAGCTGTTCAGTCCTCACCATCACAGCCCATTAAATAATAACCCTCATATTCACTTGTACTTTGAGCGCTTATAATTAGAGCAAAAGAAAAGAGGGAACACTTCAGTGATAATACTGATACTTTTTGACTTTAAAATAGTTAATTTATATAATATATATTTACATGATTTTATCCAATTACACAACAAATACAAGTAAAGAAGAAAATACTTAAAATTTACTTTTCTTCTTAAAAAATAAACTATATGAACACACATTATCAATCTTATTTTGTTAAGAAGACAAGGAGTAACCACACATAAGGCTAAAAAGTTCTAGTTAAAAAATGAACAGGCAGTCTGAGAAGAGAATAAGTGTGTGCACTACTGAGGGAATGGTTAGTGCAACATCATAGGTAGACCAGCAGTTTTACAAGAAAGCCAGCCAATAAGAAACCTCTTTTGGTGAAGATGTCACTCTGTCAATCTCTGATTCCTAATGCCGTATTTTTTCGTGTATGTGAATGTTGTATGTATGTGTACATATGTGCATAAACACGTAATAATGTGCCACAATTATTTTCACATCACAAAGACCTACTGAGCTAAGTAATAGTTTTTTATTTGAAAAAGAAATCAGCAACAATCTACCATTAAGTTATATGCAATTTAATGAGATAGTCATATTAAATTATGTATAGAAGAAAGCATTCCCGTACCTGGCATACCTCAATTACCAATTTCTAAAATACACATTTAAATGCATTTTCAGTGTCTCATGAACAGATATTCCTTGCTAGAGGTGAGACAATGGCCCAGGGTACAAAATTATGGGGGCATCAAAAAAGTAAGTAATCATGATTTTTCCTTTTTTACTTAGGCTTCAATATGACTCAACATGACACTATTTCTGATCCTGCCCTTGTGTAAAAAGGTTTTGATACTTTGTTCTTCATGATTTTTTTTCCACTAACTCTGATGTTTTAAAAATATTTCATTAAAATATTACTTATCTTGATTATTGAGTTTTTTGATCACTCTTAAACTTTGAGTCCCACACAAATGTCTCATTTGCCTACCCTTAGTCCTATAGTAAGTCCTCAATAAATAAATGTCTTGATAAGAAAATATAATGACATCTCACTATTAATGGGAGAAATAGTTTGTGTGTATAT
>NW_006921679.1:4772253-4776477 GCF_000298275.1 Orycteropus afer afer | reverse complement strand
TAACCAGATGGCTGGCAGTTCAAACCCACCAGCCACTCCTCGGAAGGAAGGTTGGGCAATCCTACTTCTGTAGTGATACTGCCTTGGAAACCCAAAGAGGGTTCACTACAAGTTGGGTTTGACTCGACGGCACATAACAACAACAACAAGTAGATACAGGGCTACAGCCAAGATCAGCTTACCTGGAGTAGAAACCATGGGAGTCATACTCCAGAAGGAACATTAAATGGTAATTTGACAAATCTCAGGAGGCTGAATTTGGACTAGGTTGAATGAGAAAATCCTATGGGCTGCAGTCTTTGGTGGGGTGGGGCATATACTCTCATAAGTTTTAACTACAGGAACTTCCACAAGTTCCCATGGTGAAAAATTGCCTGTGTCTTTGATATGAGAAGGAGAAGAATAACTTTTGAGGAATGCTCAGTGTGTTTTCCATAACAGGGGTCTACTCCCAGTGAAAAAGAGGTTAAAGGAGTCTTACTGCACATTAATAGAAGGGCATTAATCCAACTTCGACCCTCTTTAGATTTCATGTCTCTTCAAAGGAGGAGAGAAAGAAAGAACGTAATAAGCATACTCATGAAGGTCATAGTCCAGAAACACAGGCCTACACAAAAAACTTAGATTTAATCAAAAAATTATATTATGTTCCTATACCTACCAGGCAGGTAGACAGATGCAAGGTGGCTCAGGCATTCTGGGGTGGCTTTATTTTAAGGCTGGGCCCCAGGCAGGTAGGATAGGTGGGGAAGTGAGCAGAGCTGTTGAAACAACTAAGGGAGATGAATATGTCCGTCAATTTGGTGTCCTGTGGTGGTTTGCATGTTACTGTGAGACTGGAGGTTATGCCCCCAGTGTTGCAAAATGCTGGCAGGGTTATCCATAGTGGACAGGTTTCACAGAGCTTCCAGACTAAGACGGATTCAGAAGAAGGAAGAGGCCATTATTTCTCAAAGAATTTCCCAGTGAAATTTTATGAATAGCAGTGAAACATGGTCTGATATAGTACTGGAAAACTTTATGAATAGATCTGAAACATTGTCCAATATAGTGCCAGAAGTTGAGCCCATCAGGTTGGAAGGCATTCAAAATATGACTGCGGAAGAGATGATTCCTCAGAATAGAGAGGACCTTAATGCTATGGATGGAGTAAACCTTTTTGGACCTCCATTGGCTGAAGTGGCATGACTCAAAATGAGTAGAAACAGCTGCAAACATCCATTGATAATTGGAACATGGAATGTACAAAGTATGAATCTGGGGAAACTGGAAGTTGTCAAAAATGAAATGGAATGCATAAAGATCAATATCCTAGGCATGAGGGAGCTGAAATGGAATGGTTGTGGCCATTTTGAGTGAGACAACCATGTGATCTACTATGCCAGGAATGAAAAATTGAAGAGGAATGGCATGGCATTCATTGTCATAAAGAATGTTTCAAGATCTATCCTGAAGTACAATGCTGTCAGTGATAGGATAATATCCATATGCCTACAAGGAAGACCAGTTAATATTATTATTATTCAAATCTATGCACCAACCACCAAAGTAAAAAATGAAGAAATTGAACATTTCTACCAACTTCTGCAGTCTGAAATTGACCAAACATGCAATCAAGATGTGTTGATTATCATTGGTGACTGGAAGGCAAAAGTTGAAAACAAAGAAGAATCACCAGTAGTTGGAAAATATGGCCTTGGTGATAGAAATAATGCTGGAGAACACATGATAGAATTTTGCAAGATCAATGACTTATTCATTGCAAATACCTATTTTCAACAACATAAATGACAGCTATACATGTGGACTTCACCTGATGGTATACACAGGAATCAGATTGACTACATCTGTGACAAGAGGAGATGGAGAAGTTCAATATCTTCAGCGAAAAGAAGATGAGGACCTGATTGTGGAAAAGAACATCAACTGCTCATGCGCAAGTTCCAGTTAAAGTTGAAGACAAATAAAACACATCCATGAGAGCCAAAATATGACCTTGAATATATCCCTCCTGAATTTAGAGACCATCTAAAGAATAGATTAGATGCATTGAACACAAATGACCAAAAACCAGATGAATTGTGTATGACCTCAAGAACATCATCCATGAAGAAAGCAAGAAGTCATTAAAAAAACAAGAAAGGAAGAACAGACCAAAATAGATGTCAGAAGAGACTCTGAAACTTGCCCTTGAATGGAGAGTAGCTAAAGCATATGGAAGAAATGACAAGATAAAAGAGCTAAACAGAAGATTTCAAAGAGCAGCTCGAGATGACAAAGCCAACTATTTCAAAGAAATCTATATGAAATAACCTGGAGTTAGAAAACTAAAAGGAGAGAACATGCTCAGTATTTCTCAAGCTGAACTAACAGAAGAAAAAATTTAAGCTTCGAGATGCACTATCTGAAGATTCTATGGGCAAAATACTGAATGATTCAGGAAAAATCAAAAGAAGATGGAAGGAATACACAGAGTCACTGTACCAAAAAGAATTGGTCAATGTTCATCCATTTTAGGAGGTGACATGAGATCAAGAACTAATGGTATTGAAGGAAGAGGTTAAGGCTGCACTGAAAGAATTGGTGAAGAACAAGTTGTTTCAACAAGCACATGACCCTCTGCAGTCACTCACTCAGCTATGCCACGAGATTTGGAAGACAGGTACCTGGCCAAGTGACTAGAAGAGATCCATATTTGTATCCATTCCAAACAAAGGTGATCCCACAGAATGTGGAAATTATCAAACAGTATCATTAATATCACATGCAAGTAAAATCTTACTGAAGATAATCCAAAAAGAGTTGCAGCGGTATATCGACAGAGAACTTCCAGAAATGCAAGCTGGATTCAGAAGAGGATATAGAATGAGGGATATCATTGCTGATGTCAGATGCATCTTAGTTGAAAGCAAAGAATACCAGAAAGATGTTTACTTGTGTTTTATTGATTGTGCAAAACCATTCGATTACGTGGATCACAACAAATTATAGATAACATTGAGAAGAATGGGAATTCCAGATCACTTACTTGTGCTCATGAGGAATCTGTACATAGATCAGGAGGCTGTCATTTGAACAGAACAAGAGCATACTGCATGGTTTAAAACTGAGAAGGGAGTGTGTCAGGGTTGTATCCTTTCACCATACTTATTCAATTTGTATGCTGAGCAAATAATCCAAGAAGCTACATTATATGAAGAAGAACATGGCATCAGGATTGAAGACTCATTAACAACCTACAATATGCAGATGATACAACTTTGCATGCTAAAAATGAAGTCCACTTGAGACACTTACTGATGAAGATTAAAGACTACAGTCTGCAGTAAGGATTATATTTTAACATAAAAGAACAAAAATCCTCACAACTGCTCCAATAAACAGCATCATGATGGATGCAGAAAAGATTGAAGTTGTTAAAGACTTCATATTACTTGGTTCTACAACCAACACCAATGGAAGCAGCAGTCAAGACACCAGATGATTTCATCAGGAAAATCTGGGGCAAAAGACCTCTTTCAAGTGATGAAGGGCAAACATGTCTCCTTGAAGACTAAGGTAAGCCTAACCCAGTCCACAGTATTTTCAATCATGTCTTATGCATGTGAAAGCTGAAGAATGAATAAGGAAGACTGAACAAGAGTTGATGCTTTTGAGTTTTTGTGTTGAAGAAGAATGCTGAGAGTACCATGGACTGCTAAAATGACTAACAGATTTGTTCTGGAAGAAGTACAGCCAGAATGCTCCTTGCAGGTGAGAATGGCCAGACTTTGTCTCATCTATTTTGGTCAGGAGGAACCGTTCCCTGGAGAAGGATCTCATACCTGGTAAAGTGAAAGGTCATTGAAGAAGGGAAAGGCCCTCAACAAGATGAATTGACACAGTGGCTGCAATGATGGGCTCAGTTATAGCAAGGATCATGTGGCTGGCACAGGCCTGGGCAATGTTTTATTTTGCTGTGCATAGGGTTGATGTGAGTCAGAGACAAGTAGATGGCACCTGTCAACAACAACCTGTACCCTACCTCTTACCACAATGTCTACAGGACTCCTGTATAATAACAGGGGGCTACTGATGACAAATGCAAAACTCAGACTCTGTTTAAGAAGGAGTTCTTAAGAAAGCCCAAATACAACAAGACTGAACAAGGACACTAATTCCACTCATTCTTATTTTAGAAAATATTGCATTAAAATATTACTTATCTTGATTTCTGAGTTTTTT
>NW_006921679.1:4770681-4771477 GCF_000298275.1 Orycteropus afer afer | reverse complement strand
CCCCCTTTTATTTTCCAAATGATTTTTGAGTTTTGTTCCACCTTGTTCTCCCTCTCTATCCAGGATCTCCTACATAGATCCCACTCTGAGTGCTCGACATTGGTAGTCAGGCACCATCTAGTTCTTCTGGTATCATAGTTGTATAGGCTGCAGATAGCATTGTGTACCAGTCACTAGGACTAATTGTTTCCATGAATCTTTGGTTTTCTTCATTATTCTTTGCTCTGGAAGGGGAGAGATCCATCGTGGCATCTAGATAGCTACTTGCAAGCTTTTAAGATCCAGTCACTACTCGCCAAATTAGAAGGTGGAACTATGTTTTGTGTAGTATGTTATGCCAATTGTGCTTGATGTTCCCTGTGACTATGGTCCCGAGCCCACAGGTTCAACTACTCAGTCCCTCTTGGTAGCTGGCCAAGAAGACTATAACCTTACCCCTTGTCAGCTCTACTATCCACCTGGGAATTGAGATCATACAATTAAACTTATAGGATCACTGTCTGACAATCCTGTACATGGTCTTGCGTAAACTCCCTGTTTCACAGACATACCTACTAGTTCAGCCTGTCCACCCATCTATCCACCCGTACACCCATGTTTGCCTTCAATGACAATGCAGTACTGTATGTGAAAAGGGGTTCATCTTTGTTCTCTGTACCTCCCATGTACCTCTCTATGTCTTTCTCTTTCTCAATGCCACTGTATTGATCACTCACATTTGGTACATTGCCCTTCTCTTCAGCCAAATCAATACTAATCTCTATCTATCTAACAGTATTCCCTCCCCTCCCCTCCC
>NW_006921679.1:4732838-4769846 GCF_000298275.1 Orycteropus afer afer | reverse complement strand
TAAGTTCTCTTTTGACTCTTTTGGAGAAGTCTTTGGAAGCACATAAAAATTTAATTTTTAGAAGGTCCCAATCATCTGGTTTCTCTTCTGTTGTTTGTGCATTTTGAGTTATGTTTGATAGTCTATTTATGCCATATATTAGGGTCCCTAAATTTTCCCCTAGTTTTTCCTTGAGGAACTCTATAGTTTGAGGTTTCACATTTAATTCTTTGATCCATCTGGAGTTAGTTTTTGTGTATGGTGTGAGGTACAGATCTTGTTTCATTTTTCTGCAAATGGATGTCCAGTTTTTCCAGCACTATTTATTAAACAACATTCTTGTCCTCATTTAATGGATTTTGGCCCTTTGCCAAAGATCAGATGGCCATAGGTCGATGGATCTATTTCTGGGTTCTCAATTCTATTCCATTGGTCTTTGTGTCTGTCATTATATCAATACCATGCAGTTTTGACTACTGTGGGTGTATAGTAGGTTTTGAAATCTGGCAGTGTGAGACCTTCTACTCTTTTCTTCTTCTTCAATAGTGCTTTGCTTATTTGAAGTCTCTTTCCTTTCCATATATAGTTAGTGATTGGTTTTTCCAGATTCTTAAAGAATGTTGATGGGATCTGGATTAGGTCAGGGTCTTCTTGGTATTTTTTTATCATTGGCCCATTGGTGGAGAAGGAAGTGGTAGCTCTCAGTCAGTAAGTGAAGTTGCAGGAGGTGTGGGTGTAGTTTTGTTGTATGGGGACTGTTGCTGTCTTCCAGTTTGTTAGACAAAAATAAAAACTGAATAACCATCAAAAAATAAAAAATAAAAGCACATGAAAAAAAAACACACCATGTAGTCACTCAGGAACAGTAATCAAAAAAAAAAAAAAAAAAAAAAAAAAAAAAAAAAAAGAAAAAGAAAAAGAAAAAAAAAAACCTGAAATATCTGGGGATAGAGCAATAAGAGAAAAAAGGTAGAGAAGGAGGATAATGAAGATAAAAATGGGAAAAGTGCAAAAAGAAAAATAAAGAACAGGGTTAACCACAAGAAAGAAAAAAAAAAAAATTGCAACCAGGAATAAGGAAAAGAAAAAGAGCTGAAAACCAGGACCTGGGAGGGGAAGAATAAAGAATAATAGCTAAAATGACAAAAGTAATAAAAATAGTAGTAGTTTTAAAACAGACAAAACAAAACAAAAACAAGTAAACTAAAAAACCAAAAAAACAAAGAAAAAACAAAAAATCGAGGGAGAGCAGGGCAGAGCACCCAGGTTCTGTCAGAGCACACAGACTGGGACTGAGTTCCTGTGGGGCCAGAAGGTGGGTGGGAGTGGGTGATGGCTGCACCTCTGTTCACCAAGCAGTTATGGGGTGTAAGAGGAAAAGGGAATGTTGCACCTTTCCAGTTGTCCAGGTCCCTAATGTCCTTGTGGTTATTGGTGAATGGATCCTGTTCTTAAGCCCCGGGAATCTGGGAGAATGCTGTCACTTTAAATATCTAAAATGGTCAAGCTGCTTGTAAACATTCAAAATGGCTGCACCCTCTGGACAGACAAAAATCCACAGTTCAACCCGCTGTCCTCTTTGCTGCCTCCTCTTTTATTCCTCAGCCACCAGAGCAGTCCTCTGTGCAGTCCCTGGCTAGATGGCCTGATTTTTAGGTTAATTCTTACATCCTACCACCACTCAGCAATATACAAGCTGTCTGTGCTGTCAGGATCGCTGTCAGACCTCAGGTCCGTATGTCTCCATTTTTGGTATGTCTGTGCAAATTCTTCTGCTAGATGGAGTTTAGTTCACTTCTATTTCCTTTCCTTCAAGGTTTGGTTGTCCAGGATTATCTTCTGTATCTATGTTAATTGGTCCCCCTTTTCTTTGTTGAAGAGGGTCTGTGCAGTCTTTCTGCGTATTCCACCATCTTACCAGAACTCTATTTATCTAAGTTCTTATTACCCACTATATCCTGTCTAGCTTTCAATTTAAAAAACAAACAAACAAACAAACAAACTACAATGCATATCAAAAGACAAGAGGAAGTAAATCAAGCATCAAAACCAGACTCAGATATGACTGAAAATTTGGAGTCATTAGACAATGAATTTAAAATGACTGTGATTAAGGATTCTACTGAACAAAGCAAATAACATGCAGGAAGAGACTGGTAATTACAAAAAAAAAAGAGAGAGAGAGAGAGAGAGAAATGAAATCTCAAAGAAATAATTGAAAAGAAATATTAGAAGAAAAAAAAAAAAACAGAAATGAAGAATGCTTTTGAGTAGTCTGGACATGGCCTAGAAAAGAATCAGCAACCTTGAATATATGTCAATAGGAACTTCAAAAACTACAATACAAAGAGGAAAAATAGAAAGAAAGAAACAAAAGAATATGCAAGAACTAAACTAACTGTCATTGAGTCGGATCCAACTCATTGTTACCCCTCCTTGGGTTTCTGATGTGGTATCACTACAGAAGTAAATTGCCCAACCTTCCTTCTGAGGAGTAGCTGGTGGATTTGAACTGTCAGCCTTGTGGTTAGCAGTCAAATGCCTTAGTCATTATGCCACTAGAGCTTTTAATTGGAATACTAGAAGGTGAGGAATAGAGGAACTGAAACATGAAATCAATGTTATAGTTGTTGTTTTTGGGTGTTGTCACGCCAATTCTGACTCATAACAACCCCGTATGCCAGAGTAGAACTTCCCCATAGAATTTTTTTTTTCTTTTCTGTAATCTTTATGAGAGCAGATTTCCAGATATTTCTGCCATGGAGCAACTGAGTGGTTCAAACTGCTAACCTTTCCATTAGCAGCTAAAAGCTTAACTGTTGCACTACTAATGCTCCTTATTTGAAATAATAATGATCATGAGCTTTCCAAAATTAATAACAGACACCAAGCAACCAATTCAGGAAGGTCAGATAATGTCAAGCAAGTTGAATACCGAAAAATCTACACCTACACATGAGCTCTGGAGCATAGTGGCTAAGGCACTTGACTGCTAACCAGAAGGCTGGTGGTTCAAACCCACTAGCCACTCCTCAGAAGGAAGATGGGGCAATCTACTTCCATAGTGATACTGCCTCAGAAACCCAAGGAGAGGTCTTTATGAGTTGGGCCCGACTCGATGGCACATAGCAACAACAACAAATGCATATCATATTGAAACTGCAGAAAACTAACACAGATAAAATTTGGAAGAAGCCAGAGGGGATGGCAATCTTAATTCTAGAGGAAAATGATAATTATTACAATAGACTTCTCATCATAACTCATGCAAGCAACAAGACAGTGATGTGAAATATTTAAAGTATTGAAAGAAAAAAATCATCAACCATGAATCTACATCCAGCAAAATTAATCTTCAAAAAGTGAAGGATAAATAAAGACATTCTCAGAACAAGAAAAACTGAGGAACTTCACCACCACCAGACAGACCATCCTTGAAAGAAATATTAAAAGATGTTTTTGGAAGAGGAGGAAAGTGATACAGGTCAGAAACTTGGATCTACATAGAAAAGGAAAAATATCAGAGAAGGAATAAATGAAGGTTAAATCTGATACTTATTGAAATAAAAGAGCTGAGCAGAAGATTTCAAAGGGCAGCTTGAGAAGACAAAGTATGATAATGAAATTTGCAGAGAAAAGGAGTTAGAAAAACAAAAAGAAAGAACACACATAGTGTTTTTCAAGCTGGAAAAACCAAAACAAAACAAAAAAAAATTCAAGCCTCTAGTTGCAATATTGAAGGTTCTATGGACAAAATATTGAATGATTTGCATAAATAATCAAAAGAATATGGGAAGATACATATCTCTATATATGTATTTATATGTGCTGCAAACATATCCAGGAACATAATAGAGCATACAGGGGGCAAAGTTATGAAAACTTGTTAGCCATACACAAAACCCCTGAGGGAATGAGTCACTGGGCCTGGGGACTCAGGACCATAGTCTTGGAGAACATCAAAGTCAATTGGCACAACATAGTCTACAAAGACAGTGTTCTACATTCTACTTTGGTGAGTAGCAACTGGGGTCTTAAAAGCTTGGGAGCAGCCATCTAAGACAGATTATTGGTCTCTCCCCATCTGGAGCAAAGAAGAGTGAAGAAAATCAAAGACATGTGGAAATAATTGGTCCAAAGGACCATGTGAACCCCAGTCTCCAAGACCCTGAGACTAGAAGAACCAGATGGTTCTGCTCACCACTCTGAAGGTTCTAGATAGAGTGGGAGAAAAACATAGAAAAAAATCTCAAAATTATATATATATATGAGTTGTGTGTGTGTGTGTGTGTGTGTGAACAAGGCTTACTGAAACTGGTGGAATCTCTGAGACTCTGAGCCCTTGGTCACACTTTGGAAATGGAACTGAACTCACTCCAGCTCCCATAATTAAACAATAGACATCTCTACAAGGTGAACAGTAACTCTAGGAAGGTACACACTCCTTAGTACAATAAATCATAAAAAAGAAGAAGAAGAAGTAGAGGAAGAGGAACAAGAAGGAGGAGGAAGAAGAATACACGAAGTCAGTAGGCCAAAAAGAATTGTTCAACATTCAAGCATTTCAGGAAGTGACATATGATCAAGAACAGATGGTACTGAAGGAAGTAATCCAAGATACACTGAAAACATTTGCAAAAACAAGGCCCCTGGAATTGACAGAATACCGATTGAGATGTTTCAAAAAACAGTTGCAACACTGGAGGCACTCACTTTTTTATGCCAAAAACATGTAAGAACAGCTACCTGACCAACTGACTGGAAAAATCCATGTGCTGACTTCAAAGAAATGTGATCCTATATAATGTGGAAATTACCAAACAATGCCATTAGCATCACACACAAATAAAGCTTTGCTGAAGATAATTTAAAAACATGCAGCAGTACGTTAACAGGGAATTGTCAGAAATTCAAGCCAGATTCAGAAGAGGATGTGGAACAAAGGATATTATTGCTGATGTCAGTTGGATTTTGGCTGAAACCAGAGAATACCAGAAAGATGTTTACTTGTATTTTATTGGTTATGCAAAGGCATTCTACTGCAGGGATCATAACAAATTATGGATAACATTGCAAAGAATGAAAATTCTAGAACACTTAATGTGCTCATGAAGAAACTATACGTAGACCAAGAGGCTGCTGCTTTAATAGAGCAAGGGGATACTCTGTAGTTTAAAATCAGGAAGAGTGTGTATCAGGGTTTTATCTTTTACATTATATTCAATCTGTATATGGAACAAATAAAGCAATAAACATGTGACATCACGATTGGAGGAAGACTCATTAACAACCTGTGATATGTACATGACACAACCACAACCTTGCTTGCTGAAAGTGAAGAGCACTTGAAGTACTTACTGATGAAGGTCAAAGACTGCAACCTTCAGGAGGGATTCACCTCAACAGAAAGAAAACAAAAATGCTCATGACAGGACCAATAAGCAACATCATGATAAATGGATAAAAGAGTGAAGTTGTCAAGGGTTTCATTTTACATGAATCCATAATCAACACCCATGGAAGCAGCAATTAAGAAATCAAATGACATATTACATTGGATAAATCTGCTGCAAAAGACCTCTTTATAGTGTTAAAAAACAAATATGTCACTTTGAGGACTAAGGTGTGCCTGACCCAAACCATGGTGTCAATCATCTCATATGCATGTGAAAGCTGGACAATGAATAAGGAAGACCAAAGAAGAATTGAAGCCTTTGAATTATTGTGTTCGTGAAGAATATTGAATATACCCTGGACTGTCAGAAAAATGAACAACTCTGTCCTGGAAGAAACAGGGCCAGTATGCTCCTTAGAAGCAAGGGTGGAGAGACATCACCTCATGTACTTTGGACATGTTACCAAGAGGGACCAGTCCTGAAGAAGGACATCATGCTTGGTAAATTAGAGGGTGTGATAGTTGGAGCTGTGCGTCAACTTGGCTGGACCACAATTCTGTGTGGCTTAAGCAATTGTGATGTGGGTTGTTCCAATGACGGGGTCAGATGTATATGTTTTGAGCAGCCAATCCACTGAAAGGGAGTTTCCCTAGGGGTGAGGCCTGCATCCAGTATATTTATGGACATCTTGGGAAAAGAGACACTCTTCTGTGGATTAGGATTCTGCCTACAACTTTTTGTGAGGGAATAATGCACCATTCAACCTGGAGATCCTGGATTCGTCATTCGTTGGAGTCAACAGTCCCTATACTGCTGGCCAACCTTGAGCTCCTCAGCCCCTGCAGCTGTGTGAGTTGGAAAAAGCCTCCAGCTTGATGCTTGATCCAAGAACTTGGGACTTGCTAGTTTCTATAAGTGTGTGAGCCATTTTCCTAAGATATATTTCTCTTTCTCTCTCTATATAAACTTTACTGGTCTTGCTTCTCTAGAGAACACTGTCTAGCACTTTTGGTACCGAAAGTGGGGTCTAGAGAGACAAAATCATAAGAATCGGCTTCCTAAATTGTTTTTCCAATTTGATTATTGCAAAGGCACTGATGACCCTGCCTCCATTAGTAAAGAGGGCCCTGCTAATTTGTGGCATAAGGTGGCAACATTAACGTACAAAATAGTACCACCAATAGATCAAGTACTTTTGAGAAGTGAGGTTCTGGGTGATTCCATATTTGATACGGTTCTGCAATTTTGTCAGCATGAGGAGTATAAGGAACCTGGTTGGTTGGTCTTAATTACACCATGCAAAGAAAGGCATTACTGTACTATCTGGTGTGATAGATCTTGATAACCAAGGGGAAATTGGATTGACATTAAACAATGGAGGTAAAGAAGAATATGTCAGGAATACAGGCGATTCTTTAGGATGTCTCTTAGTACTACCATGCCCTGTGATTAAAGTAAATGGAAAATTACAGCAACCCAATTTTGATATGACTGCTAATGGCCCAAACCCTTCAGGAATGAAGGTTTGTGTCACCCCACCAGGCAAAGAACCATGACCAGCTGAGGTGCTTGCTGAGAGCAAGGGAAATAAAGAATGGGTGGTGGAAGAAGGTAGTTCTGAATATCAGCTATGTGCACATGACCAATTGCAGAAATGAGGACTGTGATTTTTATATTTCCTCATTGTATATGTGCATCAAATATTTTTGTTTCCTTCTATTATGAACTGTGAAATGTAAATAAGGTTAATGTGTTTCAGTTGTATGTGTATTAGTGTGTCATGTTAGGTGCAAATATGACTTTATAATTGTCCTTATTTAGAGATTATATATGGTTAAGAAGATGTGTACAACAGCCAAGTTGACAAGGGGTGGACTGTGATAGTTGGAGCTGAGCATCAACTTGGCTGGACCACAATTCTGTGTGGTTTAAGCAATTGTGATGTGGGTTGTTCCAATGATGGGATCAGATGTATATGTTTTGAGCAGCCAATCCATTGAAAGGGAGTTTCCCTAGGGGTGTGGCCTGTGTCCAGTATATTATTGGACATCCTGAGAGAAGAGACACTCTTCTGTGGATCGAGATTCTGCCTACAACTGTCCGTGAGGGAACAATGCACCATTTGGCCTGGAGATCCTGGATTTGTCATTCGTTGGAGTCAACAGCCAGTATACTGCCTGCCAACCTTGAGCTCCTCAGCCCCTGCAGCTGCGTGAGTCAGGTAAAGCCTCCAGTTTGACGTTTGATCCAAGAACTTGGGACTTGCCAGCTTCTATAAGTTTGTGAGTCATTTTCTGAAGATAAATTTCTCTTTCTCTGTATATATAAACTTTACTGGTTTTGTTTCTCTAGAGAACCCAGTCTAACACAGAGGGGCAATGATAAAGAAGACCCACCTCAATGAGATGCATTGACACAATAGCTGCATCAATGGGCTCTAGCACAACATTTTTGTGAGGATAATGCAGGATGGGGCAGTGTTTCACTTTAGTTTTGATAGGGTTGCTATGAGACTGAAATGCCTCAGAGATACCTAATAACAACAACAAAGTCTCATGTTTATCTTATTTGAAATTAATTGCATGAGTGAATGCTTGTTCAGGGTTCAGGCAGTCCCAGGGTGAAACAGGAGATCCATTCAACTATGGCTTTAACAATTTGTAGGTGAGTCATTGGGAGCTCTGGTGGCCTGGTGCCTAAGGCACTTGACTGCTAACCAGAAGGTTGGCAGTTAAAACCCACCAGCCACTCCTCAAGGAAGGTTGGGCAATCTACTTCCATAGAGATACTGCCTTGGAAACCCAAGGATGGGTTACTATGAGTCAGAGATGACTTGACAGCACATAACAACAACAGCAACAAGGTAAGTCATTACAGGCACATATGGTTCTTTTTTAATATGAGAAAAGGCTGAAAGCCTTTTCAATGGTTTTAAAGCTGTGCATGCAGCAAGTGAAGGTGATTATGATGAAGAATTTGTTGTGAGTAGGAGTTTGTCCAATCATTTCAAAGTGAGGGTATATTTACATAACATTAAAGGCAAGCTGGGGTTGTCCATAAGTTGGATGTTCTAACTCATGGACTGCCTGTACTAATAATATCAATAATATTAACTATAACATTAATGACAGAAATTGTATAAGTGATGAGAGGAAAGTATTGTGAATACTGACTACCAAAAAAAAAAAAAAAATCACTGCCATCAGGTTGAATTCGACTCCTAGTGATGCCCATTGGGTTTCTGAGGCAGCAAATCTTTACATAAGTAGATTGCCCAGTCTTCCTTCTGCAGAGTGGCTGGTGGGTTTGAATCGCCAACCTTCTGGTTAGCAGTCAAATGCCTTAAGTACTATGCTACCAGAGCTGCTTGTACTGATGACGGTACCTACCAAAATCCAAAATATTCCCCCTGCTGTGGAGTTGATTTTGACTCATAGAGACCCTATCGGACAGAATAGAAATTTCCCTATAGGGTTTCCAAGGCTGTAAGTCTTTGCAGAAGCAGATGTTTTGGTGAGCAGCTGAGTACTTTATCACCGTATCATCAGGGCTCCTACAGTAACTACAGTACCCATAAATTACTATAGTGTTATTTGAAAGTAAATTTAAATCAGTTGTGAATAAATATTGCAAACATTAGGCCCCCACTAAAAAAATTATTATTTTTTTGTTGTTACGTGCTGTCGAGTCAGCCCTGACTCATAGCGACCCCTCCTTGGGTTTCCGAGGCAGTATCACTACGAAAGTAGGATTACCCAACCTTCCTTCCGGAGAAAAATTATTTTAAAGAGGTATAATTGACAAGAGAGAAGAGAAAATTAAAATCAGAGAAGTCGGAGAAAGAAAGGAGAGAGAGAGAAGGAGGGTCCTTGGACACACATGTCCTCTGTTGAAAGCACTTATTTCCTGAAAATTAAAAATATATTTATTATGGTCCAAGTTTATACTAGACAGAATTTGAAATCATTAGACTTCAGGCTGGTTTTTCAGTCACTTCATTGCCTTCCAAAGTCCTGAGTGTACTTTACTTCTCTCCAAATATTTATTGAATCCTTTGCATGGTTGTCTTAGTTATCCAGTGCTGCTGTAACAGAAATACCGCAAGTGAAGGGCTTTTAACAAACAGAAGCTTACCCTCTCACAGTTTAGGAGGCTAGATGTCCAAATTTAGGACTTTAGGGAAAGTCTTTCTCTCTCTCTGGGTTCTGGCAGAAAAGCCTTGTGGCCTTTAAACAACACTCGGTGGAGGTCTACATGTGTCTAGACACCAATCTTCTCCTGGGTCTAGGAGGTTCTCAGCTCAGAGACTCTGGGTCCAAAGGATGAGCTTTCATCCCAGCTCTTCTTTCTAGTGGTACTGAGGTCCCTCTCTCTCTGCTTACATGTTTAATCTCTTATATCTCAAAAGAGATTAACTCAAGATACAAATTAATCCTGTAGATTGTTTCCAGCCTCATTAACGTAACTGACTGGAATCCTGCTGCATTAATACCATAGAGGTTAGGATTTATAACCCATAGGATAATTACATCAGATGTCAAAATGGATGCTAATTACATCAGATTACAAAATGGAGGATAATTACTTAATACTGAGAATCATGGTCTAGCCAAGCTGATATATATATATTTTGGGGACAAATTCAATCCATGACAGTAAGACAAATCATAACTATTTAAAATCAAATTTAGATACTTTAAGGTATAATGTCAGGTAGTATGAACAAGCAACTAACATTATTTTACTCCTATTTAGCATATATTAATTACGTGCGTTATAAAGTGAATTATGTTCTACAAACTGCAGTACCTTTCCAGGCCTCAGTTTTTTCATTCTCCAGTGATTTGTGTGCCCAGTGATTAATAAAATCCTACCTAAGGAGCTCCGGTAGCATGGTGCCTAAGGCACTTGATTGCTAACTGGAAGGCTGGCAGTTCAAACCCACCAGCCACTCCTCGGAAGGAAGGTTGGGCAATCTACTTCCGTAGTGATACCACCTCAGAAACCCAAGGAGGGGTCGCTATGAAATGGGGCTGACTTGACCGCACATAACAACAACAACAACAGCTCTACCTATTGCATTTTGATTTGCAGATAGCACGTTTTTCTAAGGAAATATTGGCCTCATTTTAGGGAAAGGGGGTATATTTATATGTTAAGTTTTTGAACCTTAACTTTGATTTCTAAGCATTGATATCCTTAAAACATTTTCTCTATGCAAATAGAGTCTTTGTGCATTTTCAAAAATGTTCACAAAAAAAAAAAGCATGATGTTGCTGTCTAGCAAGCAACAGTCCAGTTTAAGCACAATTACCATATTGGTATGTAAAATTGCAATTGCCTAATTAATCAACAGTTCTTTGGAAATTTTTCTATAATATTATTGTGTACAAAAACATGGAGAACTCAACATTGAGTGCCAATTCTAATGGGAAACTAGATTTCATCAACTATAAAATTGAAGCAAATATAAGAATCTTTGGGTGTTCCAAAAGCAAGAAATGTTTATTGATATTTGGATATTTACTGGCATTAGGTCAGTGGCTTAGTGTTCAATTAAAAAAAAATTAAGACTATACATGAAAATATATGAATCTATCATTGGATAATGTATCTATTATAAGATGTTTGAGGAAGAATTTTTCTACTATATTTTAGTTTTCTGAGAATTGTTAACTGCCATCAAATTGAGCCCCAACTCATAGAGATCTCACACAGAAAGAATGAAATGCTGCCTGACTCTGTGCCATCCACAAGATTGGTTATGGATCTTGTGCTCCATAAAGTTTCAATTAACTTGTTTTCAGAAATAAGGAGCTCTGGTGGCACAGTGCCTAAGGCATTTGACCATTAACCAGAAGGTTGGCTATTCAAACCCACCAGTCACTCTGTAGAAGGAAGATGGGTCAATCTACTTCCATAAAGATTTACCACCTTGGAAACCCAGTGGGGGTCACTGCATCAGAATCAACTCAATGGCAGTGGGTTTGTTTTTTGTTTATTTTCAGAAGTAGATTACCAGACTTTCTTCCTAGTCCATCTTAATTTGGACCTGTTGAAATCTGTTCAGCATTGCAGCAAAACAGAACCCTTCAAAGACAGACAAGTAGTGGCTGTGAGGAGGTACACTGGCCATGAATCAAATCCCAGTCTCTGACATTCAAACAAACAAACAAACCAAAACAACCTCACTGCTGTCAAGTTGGATCCGACTCAGAGCGACCCTTCCTTGGGTTTCCAAGTCAGTATCACTACGGAAGTAGATAGCCCAACCTTCCTTCCGAGGAGTGGCTGGTAGGTTTGAACCTCCAGCCTTCTGGTTAGCAGTTAAATGCCTTAGGCACTATGCCACCAGAGCTAGAAAGTAAGAATTCTACCAATGGCCCATCCGTCTTTTTAACTTTCAAGTTGATGGTTCAAATTTTCCACATTTGGTTGTGAACAGTATTTTCAGAAATGTATTATTCAACAAAGCAGAGCACTACCTGAACTGGTAGTAATATTTCTCAGATTGAAAGACAAAATACGATCATGTTTTATAGGTTTATTAGCTCTCTTTTCATTATAATTTTCTACAGCTAAAGACTGGTTGTATTTAACAAACACAGTAAGTGTGCATATGGTAGTTTGTTCATGTATTAGCTATTAAAATGAACTTTTATTCTCACGAAATGTTCAGACTCATAGGATAGAAGCAAAAGGTCAAATATGCAGTCAGCATCAATAAATATCAACAAATATAATTGCATGCTTATATGAATATAGAAGGAACAATGCTTTAGATTTTGAGAGAGGGGACATCATCTGAGGAACTACATTTAGAAATTTTAGTGGAGTAGAAGAATGCAGGAATAGGGGGAAGATTAGCTAAAGGTTTAGGAGTTTAGTGAAGTGATAAAAGTCATATCTAATTAAAGTAGGCTGTCTAATTGGTAAGAAGCTCTTGTGGTGTAGTGGATAAGGCATTTGGCTGCTAACCAGAAGGTTGGTGACTCAAACCCACCAGCTGGTCCGTGGGAGAAAAGTGAATAAAGATTTACTGCCTTGGAACCCAATGGGCATCACTATGAGTTGGGATTTACTCGGTGGCAGTGCCTTGGGTTTTGTCCAATTAGTAGAGGGAGAGACATGAAAAAATGGGTAGCCTCTATGGACCAATGCTGAAATCATTTAAACTTTCACTGAACAAAATTACATATGGTGTGGAAGATGAAAGAAGGCAGGCAGAAATATGAGGAGGGACATTATAAAGCAACAATTGGGAAAAGACTTCAGCCATGTATAATTCTGTCAAATATTTCCCTCTTTCACAGATTTCTTTTGCCTCCTCATACATCCGCCCTCAAAGCTCTTCATCGACCTCCACCTACTCCTCCCAAACATTTCTCTTCTTTCAATCCATTCTGTAGGATGATGAGATTAATCTTCAACAACCATAGTTTCATGGAACTTTTTCTCTAAAGTAACCTTAAGTGGTTCCCTAAAATAAACTCTACATCCCAAGAATCTAAACCCTTCACTCAACCATGCACACACTTCTCATTGTGTGTCCCAATCTCTTTTCTCCCATTTCACATATCTAAAAAGCTATGTTAAAAATATCTGTCCCTTGACCTTGATGTTCTTTCTACTTGGAATAATCACGCTTAATATTCACTGTCTACATTAATAATATATTTATTCATTAATTTCTGGTATATTTATCATCAAAGTACAATTGACTCTTATTTGAGATCTTTCAAATGTACAACTTCCACTATGACACTTTCTCAATTATCTTAACTAGAAATTAGTGCAATTTGCATTAATATTCCACTTTTCATATACCAGTTGAATGCAGAAGTTTTTCCAGATGATATTAGAGTTCTAGGAGGACAGAGACTATACTTTGTTCAAATTTGTAATTTGTATCCCCCACAATGCCTGCCATAACACTTGGCTTAAATATCTGTTAACTAAGATAATACAAAAGACATTTTTAAAGTGCTAAAGAGCAAGGAAGTCTCTTTGAAGATTAAGGTGAGCCTAACCCAAGCTGTGGTGTTTTCAATCGCTTGATATTCATGTGGAAGTTGGACAATGAATAAGGAAGACCAGAAGAAGAGTTGATGCCTTTAAGTTGTGGCATTGGCAAAGAATACTGAAAAATACCATGGACTAACAAATCTATCATGGAGGAAGTGCAGCCAGAATGCTCCTTGGAAGCAAGAATGGCCAGACTTTATCTCACCTACTCTGGTCATATTGTCAGAAGGGACCATTTTCTGGAGAAGGATATCATGCCTGGTAAAGCAGAGGGTCAACAAAAAATGGGAAGGCCCTTAACGAGATAGATCGACACAGTGGCTGCAATGATGGGCTCAGGTATAGCAAGGATTGTAAGGTTGACACAGGACTAAGCAGTGTTTAGTCTTGTTGTACATAGGGTCACTATGAGTCAGAGCTGACCCTTGGCATCTAACAAGAAGAAGAAGAAGATAATGAAGTAGTACCTTGATCTCTTTCCAGAGATGTTTTTCATAGAGGGAATGCCATTGACTGAAAGGCTGAAAGAATAAGAGATAAAGAAATATCCTGTAAACTTTGAAGAATGCTGACATCAAAAACAAAATTCCTTCCCCACTACAATTTCATCTGTAGCTGGTTCTACCCTTAAAATGTATTTTGTCTTTCAAATTTTGAGATTAAAATTTTAAATATTAGGTTGATTTTTCTTTGCCTCTTTTTTTTTTTTTAATTTTAAGAGTTTGTTTTACATTCAACGTTACTTGTACATTTAGATTCACTCCCCATTTACCATGCCCAACCCTAACCCAGTCTCCTCCCCTCCCTGCCCAGTAACCCTCCCCCTGTGCCCCTCATGGTTATGCACTCCCGTTTGTCCTGCATTTCCTCAGTGTGAATGTTGCCCCTCTGGTGTTCTGTGATCTATTGCTTTAAGCTATGTATTAGCATAGAGTATGTGGGTGCATCATCCTGGGTTGAGTGGTCTGCGTGTACATCCTGTTAACAATCGGGCTGAAAGCCAGCCCCTGGGAGTGAGTTTTATTCCAGGCTCAGAATGTATTTCAGGGCCATAGTACTGGGAGTCTCACCAGACTCCATCTGACCAGTAATTCTGATCATTATTGAGTTTTCCCTCCCACTCTATCCAGGATCTCCAGATTTGATTCTTTCCTGAGTGGTTGGCATTGGTAGCCAGGCACCATCTAGTTCTTCTGGTGTCGAGGGCCATCATGCCCTATGGCTGATTGCTTCAAAAACCCTTGTTTTTTTCACTCTTCTTCACTTCTCATGCTAGGAGACCTTTAGCTGCATCTTAGATGGCTGCTTGAAAGCTTTTAAGATCCCAGTGGCTACTCATCCATGTAGGATGCGGAAAAAGGCTTTTACGTATTTTGTTGTGCCAATTGAGTCTGGTGTCCCTAAGTACTATGGTCCTCAGATCTATTGGATCTCTCTCCCATAGTGTCTGTGAGGGATTACTCTGTGTCTGTCTTCTATTGTTTCTGTAAGGAATGAATCTATCCTTGGTCTAGAGTATACTCCAGTTCACTGACCCCCATCTGATCCTCTCAGGTGTTTATGTGTTTGTCTGTAGCCTGGTGTTTGGCGTTGATGGTAATGCAGTATTGTGGACACGTTGCTTGGTATTAGCATCTGTTGTCTATCTCTTATGTGCACAATTCGGTGTCCTTCCATTTCCTAATGTTATCACGGTGGTCACAAATGCTTTCTATATATTCCTCTCCTTACCCTCATCAGTGTGTGGGCCCCAACTAGTCTGAAATTAATTCCTCCCTTTCCCTCCCCACCCCAGTAACCTAGAACATGAATCTCCTTTTGCAAGCAAACCCTTCTTTGTCGTTTTGCAGTAATGGGCTCATACAATACTTGTCTTTCTGTGATTGACTTATTTCACTCAGCATAATGTCTTCCAGGTTCATCCACATTGTGAGATGATTTGTCTATCCCTCATTGTTCTTTAATGTGGCATAGTATTCCATTGTGTGCATGTACCATAATTTGGTTATCCACTCATCCGTTGATGGGCATTTAGGTTGTTTCCATTTCTTTGCTATAGTGAATTGTGCTGCGATGAACATAGGTGTACTTATGTCTGTTTGTATGCTGTCTCTCACCTCTTTAGGATATATTGCTAGTAATGGAATTGCTGAGTCAAATGGTATTTCTATTTTCAGTTTTTTAAGGAAATGACATACCATTTGCCACAATGGTTGTACCATTTTACAGTCCCACCAGCAGTGCACAAGAGTTCCAATCTCTCTACAATCTTGCCAGTATTTGTTATTTTCTGACCTGCTGAAATTTGCTATTATTGTTGGGGTGAGATGATATCTCATTGTTGTTTTGATTCACATCTCTAATGACTAATGATCGTGAGCAATTTCTTGTGTGTTTGTTGGCTGCCAGTATATCTTCTTTGGTGAAGTGTCTGTTCAAGTCTTTTGCTCATTTGTAAATTGGATTATTTGTCTTTTTGGTGTTGAGGTGTTGAAGTCTTCTATAGATTTTGGAGATAATTCCTTTATCAGATATGTCATAGGCAAATATTTTCTCCCAATCTGTAGTTCTCTTTTTACCCTTTTGACAAAGTCTTTCGATGTGTATAAGAATTTAATTTTTAAAAGGTCCCAGTAATCTAGCTTCTCTTCTACCTCCTATGCATTCTGGGTTATGCTTGACAGTCTATTTATGCCAAAAGTTAGGGCCCCCAGATTTGGCCCTATTTTATCTTTGATGAATTTTATAGTTTTGGGTTTTACATTTAAGTATTTGATCCATCTTGAGCTTATTTTTGTGTATGGGGTGAGGTATGGGTCTTGTTTCATTTTTCTGCAAGTGGATATGAAATTTTGCCAGCACCATTTGTTAAAGAGGCTGTCTCTTCCCCATTTGATGGGTTTTGGACCTTTGTCAAAGATCAATTGTCCATAGATGGATGGGTCTATATCTGGATTTTCTATTCTGTTCCATTGGTCTATCTGTCTATCATTGTACCAATACCATGCTGTTTTGACTACTGTGGCTATATAGTAGTTCTTAAGATCTGGGAGTGTGAGACCTCCCACTTTGTTTTTCTTCTTCAGAAATGATCTACTTATCCAAGATCTCTTTCCTTTCCATATGAAATTAGTAATTGGTTTTTCCATATCTTTAAAAAATTTTGTTGGAATCCGGATTGGGATTGCTTTAAATGTGTAGATTGCTTTAGGTAGTATTGACATTTTCACAATATTCAGTCTACTTATCCATGAACAAGGTAGGTTCTTCCATTTATGTAGTGCCCTTGTTGTCTCTTACAGCAGTGCTTTATAGTTTTCTTTGTATAATTCTTTTGTGTCTCTGGTGAGGTTTATTACTAGATATTTTATCTTTTTAGTAGCTATTGTAAATGGTATTGTTTCCCTTCTTTTTTTTTTTTTTATCAGAGGACTTTTTGTTGATGTAGAGGCGTACAACTGATTTTTATATGTTGATCTTGTATCCTGCCGCTTTGCTGAACTTCTCTTTTTGTTCCAATAGATTTCTTTTATCAAGTCCCCTGGGTTTTCTATGTACAGGATCATATTGTCCACAAATGGAGATTGTTTTAGTTCCTCTTTGCCAATTTGTATGCCCTTTATTTCTCTTTCTTGCCTTATTGCCCTGGCCAGGACTTCCAATACAGTGGTAAATAGAAGTGGTGATAGAGGGCATCCCTGTCTGGTTCCTGTTTGTAAGGGGAATGCCTTGAGTCTTTCTCCATTAATAATGATGTTGGCCATTGGTTTTGCATATATACCCTTTATTATGTTGAGGAATTTCCCTTCTATTCCTATTTTGCTGAGAGTTCTGAACAGGAATGAGTATTGGATTTTATCAAATGCCTTTTCTGCACTGACTGATATAATCATATGGTTCTTTTATTTTATTTTGTTTATGTGGTGTATTACATTGATTATTTTTCTGATGTTGAACCACCCTTGTAAACCTGGTATGAATCACACTTGGTCTTAGTGTATTAATTTTTTGATATGTTGTTATTCTGTTGGCTAGGATTTTGTTAAAGATTTTTGCATCTATGTTCATGAGGGATATTGGTCTGTAGTTTTCTTTTTTAGTGGTGTCTTTCCCTGGTTTTTGGTATTAGTGTTATGCTTGCTTCATAAAATGTGTTTGGGAGTATTCCATATTTTTCCATGTTCTGGAATAGATTGCATAGCATAGGTGTCAACTTTTCTCTGAATATTTGGTAAAATTTTCCAGTGAAGCCATCAGGGCCAGGGCTTTTCCTTGTAGGAAGATTTTTTATGACCTGTTCAACTTCTTCTTTTGTTATAGGTCTGTTCAAGTATTCTAACTCTCAGTGGGATAGTTTAGGTAGGTCTTGTGATTCTAGAAACTGGTCCATCTCTTCCCGGTTCTCAAATTTGCTAGAGTACAGTATTTCATAATATTCTGTCAATATCTTTTTTATTTCAGTTGGTTCTGTTGTGATGACACCATTTTCATTTACAATTCTTGTTATTTGGATCTTCTCTTTCTTTTCTTTTGTTAGATTTGCCAATGGTTTATCGATTTTATTAATCTTTTGAAGAACTAGCTTTGTGTTTTATTGATTTCCTCTATTTTATTTTTGTTTTGTTTTCTGTTTCATCTATTTCTGTGATGATCTTTATTATTTCCTTATTTCTAGATACTGTAGGATTCTTTTGTTGTTCTTTTTCTAGTTGTTGGAGTTGATGAGTTAGAGTGTGGATTTTGTTTCTTTCCTCTTTTTTGATATGTGCATTTATTGCTATTAAGTCATCTCTGAGTATTGCTTTCTCTGTGTCCCATAGGTTTTGGTATGATGTATCTTCATTCTCGTTTGTTTCTAGGAATTTTTTTTATTTCAATTTTTATTTGTTCTTTTACCCAGTAGTTTTTGAGCAGTGAATTGTTCATCTTCCACATGTATGTTTTTTTTTCTTGCTCTTCCTATTATTAATTTCTAATTTTATAGCATTGTAGGGTGAGAAGATGCTTTATAGTATTTCAATGCTTTTGAATTCATTGAGGCTTGTTTTATGTCCTAACATATGGTCTATTCTGGAGAAGGATCCATGTGCACTGGAGAAGAATGTGAATTGTGCTTTTTTTGGGTGGAATGCACTATACATGTATATACATATTTAAGTTGATTTTTTAAACATTTGTATATGTTATCATTTTCCATGAAATTAGTTTACAGGTGTATTAAGAAAATGTTGAGTTTTTATTTTTGTCTTCAAGACGTTTTCTATCGTAAAAAAATATCTATGATAAAATTACGAAGTATCAATATTCATATTAACCATGAAATTTTTCCTGCTATGTTAGTTTTGTTCTAGGATTTATGGTTGGTGAACTAGATTTAAGATCAAAGAGTTAAAAAAAAATCAAGCAAATCCTTCCAAGAGCAACATCATATCCAGACTAACCTGTGGTTTGTTTCCTACATGCACTTTTTAAAAAATAAGAAATGCACAATATGGTTTGGAAAAGAAAATTGGTATAAATTTGCATTCTATGGGGCACTCTGCTGAAGATGTATTTGTCCTCATTCAATTATTTTCTTGTTTATTTATTGTCCTACAAATTTATAAAATTCTCGGAAACTAGGGGCTGTAAAACATAATTGTAGACTGACATATCGTCATGAAAAATATGATAAACCAAATTGGAATGTTTTGCAGATTCCAGGAAGATTAGAAAGCATTTTATTCATTCACTCAAGTGTCTGAGCCTTGTATAACAGTGTGTTTTGAACATGATTTAACTCATCTATGTGTCCATCAAAGGAGCTCTGGTTGTGCTGTGGTTAAGGCATTTGGCTGCTAACCAAAATGTTGGCAATTCAAATCCACCAGTGACTTCATGGTAGAAAGATGAGGCAGTCTGCTTCCATAAAGATTTACAGCCTTGGAAACCCTATCAAGGTTGCTATAAGTCAAAATTGACTCGATGGTGGTAGGGTTTTTTTTGTTTGTGTGTCCACCACCTGTTTATTTAACAAATATAAGTCCTTCATGGAAGGGACTTTTTAAATATAATTTTTTGTTGTGTTTTTGGTGAAAATTTGCATAGCAAATTAGGCTCCCATTTAGCAATTTCTGTACATATTGTTCAGTGGCATTGGTTACATTTTTCATGATGTATCAACATTCTCATAATTTCCATTCTGTTGGCTCTGTTTCTATTAATCTAGCTTCCCTGCCTACCTCCTTTACCTACTTATCTTTGTATTAATGGATGATACTGTTTATTTTATGAGCCAATCTGTTATTTAGCTGAAAGGTGACCTCCTGATATGGTTTCAGGACAAAGTTTAAAGGGTATCTCAGAGTGATAGTTTTGGTGGTTCCTTGGTTATCAATTAGTCCAGTAAGTCTTCCCATTTTTAAGAATTTGAGCCTTTTTTTAAAAACATTTTTCTCCCATTATCTATCTATCTTCTATTGTGTCACTGGTCAGAATGGTTGGTAGCTGTAGCCAGGCACCATCTAATTCTGGACTCAGTATAGATAAGGTCAAGGGAAGGGATTTTAGTTTCATTTTTTTGTATCCCTCATAGAAGCTAATAGCATGATTCACATAAAGTAGTTTAAAAGTGTTTAGCATGTAAGGTAAGCTACAGGGAAAACAATTTTGACTTCTGTGAATGGCTAGTTACAAAACAGCTGCTGTTGACAAGACTAACAAACAAACAAACAAACAAAACCAAAACTCACTGCCATCATATCTATTCAGACTCATAGCAACCCCCTTTGGGTTTCTGAGCTGGTCAATCTTTACAGAAGTAGGTTGCCCAATCTTCCTTCTATGGAGTGGCTGGTGGGTTTGAACTACCAACCTTCTGGTTAGCAGTCAAATGATTTAGGCACTACACCACCAGCGCTCAACACTAGACCAGAGTAAAATTTGCAAAATTGGTGTTCGTTTTTCTACTCCATTCATGTTTTATAGAATCTGCATCAAACACAGGATCCCCTCAGGAACCCCTGGAGGAGACATGAAGAGTCAAGTCTATCCCCAGAGATCTACTAAGAAGAGTCCAGAAGAACCAGCCCTGGGAAGACAAATAAATCCAATTAAAGTAAGTGAGAATCCTAGAGACAGTAGAAAGGAATACAAAGCAAAAGCAGGTGCAGAGAAGATTTGAAACAGTTGCCTAAGGAACTGGAGCACATGGCCTGTGATGATATCCATTGACGGTGACAATATGATAATTTGAGGGTCAACTTGGTTTACCCTTCCAGGTCAAGGTGCATACTCTTTAATGAACACTAGAAAAACCCTCTGTATAGTTGCTCATATTTACCATTAGAGTTTTGGAGGAAATTGATTTCCTAATTTGGCAGATTATTACAAGTGAATTTTTTTTTTTTAAGGATACTGTAAATTTATCTTTTGGGTAGGTATTATATATGGCATTGATTTCCTGATTTCCTTTTCAGTGTTCTCTTGGTTAGTATAAAAGAATCTGACAAATTTTTGTATGTTGATCTTGTACCTTGACACTTTGCTGAAGCTTTCAATTAGTTCCAGCAATTTTCTTACTGAATCTTTGGGATTTTCATGTTATCTGCAAATAAAGATAGTTTTACTTCCTTTTTCCCAGTTTGGATGTCCCTTGTTTTCCTTTCTTGCTTTATTGAAATGGTTAGTACTTCCAAGACACTATTGAATAGGAATGGTTATAAAGGACATCCTTGTCTGGTTATTGTATGCAAAGAGAATGCTTTCAGTATCTCTCCATTGAGAATAATATTGGCTGTTGATTTTGTATGTTGTTGTTGTTGTTACATGCCATTGAGTCAGACCTGACTCATAGTGACCCCTCCTTGGGTTTCTGAGGTGGTATCACTATGGAAGTAGATTGCCCAAACTTCCTTCCGAGGAGTGGCTTGTAGGTTTGAATCACAAGCCTTCTGGTTAGCAGTCAAGTGCCTTAGGCACTACACTACCAGAGATTTTGTATATATGCTCTAAATTGTGTTGTAGAATTTCCCTTCTAATCCTATTTTTTTTTCAGTATTTTAATCAGGAATAGGCATTGAATTTTATCAAATGCCTTTTATGCATTGATCTATATGATTATATGGTTCTTTTCCTTTATTTTATTTATGTGGTAGTTTAAGTTGATTGTTTTTCTAATGCTGAACCATCCTTGATTACCTAGTATGAATCCCAATTAGTCATGATGTATTATTATTATTATTATTCAAATGCTGTTGGATTCTATTGGCTAGGATTTTTTGAGAGTTTTACATCTATGATCATGAGGGATATTGATCTACAATTTTCTCTTGTGTTATTTTTGTCTGGCTTTGATATCAGAGTCATGCTCACTTCATAGGATGAATTTGAGAGTATTTCTTTTTCTTCCATATTCTAGAATAGTTTGAGAAGAATTGGTTCTTCTCTCAATGTTTGGTAGAATTCTCCAGTGAAATCATTGGGGCCAGGACTCTTTTTGTGTGGGGATTTTTTTTTTTTTTTTTTATGACTTGTTCAATTTCTTCTTTTGTTATTGGTCTGTTCAAATTTTTTACCTCAATTTGTGTTAATTTAGGTGAGAGTGAGAAAATTGTGAGGCTTCTTGATTTGTTCTAGTACCAGTTGCAGTCAATTCAAATACGATTCATGGTGAACATGTGTGTCAGAGTAAAGCTCTGATCTATTGAGTTTTTAATGACTGATTTTTTGGAAATAGATCACCAGGCCTTTCTCTTGAGGTGTCTCTGAGTAGATTTGAACCTCCAACCTTTCAGTAAGCAGCAAAGTGCATTAACCTTCTGTACACCCAGGGACCCTTGTTCTAAATTAGCTAACTACAATAAGAAAGAACGTATAATAAGATGAGGACATCATATTTAATGGAAGGTGCTACACAAAATCTTTCCTTTAGCACCAGAGCTGGGCTACTTTTTAAGTAATAGTATATCCTCATATGAGAAACTATTTCAGGCGTTTCCATTTCAATTGCATATTTTCCTGCAATGTTTACTTAAATCTCTTAAGGACAGCTCTAAATAAATATTTCTTTATAGGTGTCTACCTTTCAACTCTTTTCAAACTTAAATATGATGAAAATATGACCTTTTATATCATTTGGTTGTAAAAAGTTGTCTTAAGTTCTTTGTGTCTCATTTTCTTAATCAGCAAAATGGGGATAATAATAATACCCTAGCCACAAGATTGTTGTGAAGAATGTTAAACAAGTTATTATTGGCAAAACACTTAGAATAACACTTGATATATGCACACACACACACATACATATAAGCTCAATGGAGCTCTGGTGGCATAGTGCCTAAGGCATTTGACTATTAACCAGACAGCTGGTGGTTCAAGCCCACCAGCCACTGCTCAGAAGGAGGACTGGGCAATCTACTTGCAAAAAGATTTACTGCCTTGGAAACCTAAAGGGGGTTACTGTGAGTCAGAATCAACTCAATGGCAGTGAGAGTGTTTTAGCTTTTGTTAGTCTTGTAAACACAAAACTAAAGTTTAAATTTATTTCTTTTTCTTTTCTCCTAATTTTAATTTTATAACAATTTATTTTAAAGTTATTAGAAAGTAATGGGAAAATATTCAGTAGAAAAAAGTTGAGACATTATAAGTAAAATATACTTTCTCTTGACCACCACCAGCTATTCCTGTCTTTTCAAGGTAACTAATGCTACAAGTTGCCTGAATAACTGTCCATATGTTTTTCACAAAACTATAGTAATATATGGGAGCTCTAGTAGCACAGTGCCTAAGGTGCTTGACTGCTAACCAAAAGGCTGGTGGTTCAAATTCACCAGCCACTCCTCGGAAGGAAGGTTGGGCAATCTATTTCCATAGTGATACCTCCTCAGAAACTCAAGGAGGGGTTGCTAAAAGTCAGATCTGACTTGATGGCTCATAACAACAACATAGTAATATATATTTTTACAAGAATACAGTATTGTATGCAAGGATCCACAATATTCATTTTTTTCAACCCAGCAAATTCTGTTGACATTTTTTTCATGTCAATATACAGAGATCTAACTCATTCTTTTGTAACATTTACATGCTATTCCATTGTATTAGTTCCAATATTATAAGTCAATTACCTTGCTCTCTACTGAACACTTAGACTTTTTTTCTATTTTTTGCCCCAGTACAAATAAATATATGATTGTCTTCTTGCATACATGTGTCAACAATTTTCTAGAGGAGATATGAGAAAAGAAAGGAAACTGGTGACAGACAATATGCCTTTAAAAATTTTTAATATCTATTTCCAAATAACCTTTCAGAAGTAACTATCAAATTACATTCTCCCAAACAGTGCATTAGCATACCAGTTTCCATTCATCATTTCCAACACTTGACATTTTCAAACATAGATTTGCCAATCTGATGAATAAAAAAGTTATGGCATTGCTGATTTAATTTTTATTATCCTGATTGCTACTGAGATCAGAAATCTTTTAAAATGCTAGTTTTTGGTTTTCATTTTTCACCACTTGTGTACTTATAGACCCACAGACTGGCTATTTCTGTTTTTTTTTCTTTTTCTTTTTTTTTTAATTGAATTGTACATGTCCCATACATAATCAAAAACAATTGGTCAACGTGCAACCATTTATGGAGGTGGCATAGGATCCAGAACCAAGGGTACTGAAGGAAGATGTCCAAGGTACACTGAAGGAATTGGTGGAAGATAAGACTCTAGGAATTAATGTACTATCCATTGAGATGTTTCAAAAGACAGGTGCAACACGGGAAGGGCTCACTCATTTATGTCAAGAAATTTGGAAGACATCTACCTGGCCAACAGAGTGAAAGAGGTCCATATTTGAGCCCATTCCAAAGAAAGGTGATCCAACAGAATGTAGAAATTATTGAACAATATCATTTCACATGCAAATAAAGTTATGTTGAAAACAATTCAAAAACAATTGCAGTGGTACATTCACAGTGAACTGGCAGAAATTCAAACTGAATTCAGAAGAGAACCTGGAATGAGGTATATCATTGGTTATGTCAGATGGATCTTAACCAAAAGTAAAAAACACCAGAAAGATGTTTACCTGTGTTTTATTGACCATGCAAAGGCATTTAACTGTGCAGATCTTAACAAATTATGGATAGCACTGAAAAGGATGGGAACACTTAATTCTGCTCATGAAGAAACTGTACATAGACCAAGAGGAAGTCATTTGAACAGAAGAAGGTGATATTGTATGGTTTAAAATCAGGAATGGTGTTCTTAAGGGTTATGTCCTTTTATCATACTTAATCTATAAACTGAGTGTATAATCTGAGAAACTGGACTATATAAAGAAAAACATGACATCAGGATTGGAGGAAGACTCATTTACAACTTTAGTATGCAGATGACACTATCTTGTTTGTTGAAAGAGAAGATGACTTGAAGCACTTACTGATGAAGATTAAAGACTATAGTCTGCAGTACGAATTACACCTCATCACAAAGAAAAAAAATCCTCACAACTGGCCAATAAGCAACATCGTGATAAATGGAAAAAGACTGAAGTTGTCAAAGATTTAATTTTATTTGTATCTGCAATCAATGCCCATGGTATTAACAGTCAAGAAATCAAATGATGTATTGCACTGGGCAAATCTGTTGCAAAATAACTCTTTTAAATGCTAAAGAACAAAGATGTCACTTTGAAGACTAAGGTGCACCTGATCCAGGCCATGGTCTTTTCAATAGTCTCTTATGCATTTGAAAACTGGACAATGAAGAAGGAAGACAACAGAAGAATAGATGTATTTGATTTGTGGTGTTGGCAAAGAATACTGAATGTACCATGGGCTGCTGAAACAACGAACAGATCAGTCTTGGGGGAAGTACAGCTATAATGCTCCTTAAAATAAATAAATAAATAAATAAAACTTCACTGCCGTGAAGTGGGATCTGCCTCACAGCCACCCATCCTTGGGTTTCTGAGGCGGTATCACTACAGAAGTAATCACCCAATCTCTAATATTCCAAGGAGCGGCTGGAAGAGCTTCTGATTAGCAGTCAAATGCCTTAAGGCACTATGCTACCAGAGCTCCCAATGCAATGCTCCTTAGAAGCAGGTTTGGTGAGACTTCACCTCTTGTACTTTGGACATGTTATCAGAAGGGGATCAGTCCCTGGAGAAGGACATGATGCTTGGTAAAGAGGATGGTCAGCAAAAAAGAGAAAGGCCTTCAACAGGATGGACTTACACAGGTTCTGCAACAATGGGCTCAAATATAGCAACCATTTTGAGGATGGTGCAAGACTGGAAAATGTTTTGTTCTGTTGTCCGTGAAGTCACTGTGAGTCAAAATCAACTTGGTGTCACCTAACAACATACAAAATCAGTATAATCTGATTTTTTTTCTTATGTTGCAAATACTTTTCCACAAACAGCTTTTCTGTTTTTAACTTTGTTTGTGAACCATCTTCTTATTTAAGATTTTGAATTCTGATGTTTTCAAAGAACCCACTTTTTTAAAAAAATGAACATTCCTATCTTCTGTATGTGTTTTTAAAATAACTTCCTTCTACTTTCTTGGATATATAGCTATTCTTCAGGAATTTTGGGGACCTGATGTTTTTAATTTCTTTTCATTTTTTTCTTTAAGATACCATAAACAATTAAATTTTCTAGACAAGGTTATCCACTTTGCAGGTATCTGAGGGGTTTTGAATTGAAATAGTCTATTATACATTTCTACATTCTTCGTAACTTTGATTATTTTTATTTCCATATCATATTAATTGCTAATTAATCTTTTCTCAAAATTTTCAGATGTTTTGGGTCTCTTTTCATGTTAGTGCCAAAATTAGTTGAATTATGTTCACTCATCTTGAAGTGTATTGTTTCTGTTTTCAAGGATTTATTGAGATTTTCTTCGTACCCTGATATGTAGTTTTGTTTGTATTGTTTTCTTTTGTCAGTGTTCTGTGTGTGATTGGGAAGAATGTATATATTACTGTACTAGATACAAAAGTCACAAATATTCACAATAATAACTGATTAAAGATGAGTAATTTTATTATTAAATCACAACTATTTTATATACTTGACCAGAGACTGATGTATATAATATTATTCATTTCTTCTTGGAGTTATATCAGACTTTCTTTCTAAACCATATTGATAGGATTTAAAGATTCATGTCTGTTATATCTTGGTGATTTTTTTCATTCTTTTTCTTTTTCTTTTATTACTCTCTCTTTGTCTCATTTAATATGTTTGCCTTACATTGTGGTTACCTAATGCCACTCTGCCAAGAAATATACCACAAATGGGATGGCCTTAACAAACAAGAGTTTATTCTTACAGTTTAGAGGCTTTAAGTCAAAGTTCAAAGTGCCAGGCTCTAGGGGCTGGGTGAAAGCCCCTCAACCTTGGGGTTCAGCTTTGCCTTCTGCTTCCGGTCCACTGGAGCTAGAGGCATTTCTTCACTCAGACAGCAGCTGGCTGCTGAGGCTGAGAAGCCCTAAGGTTGACAAGTAAAAAGGCATAGTCCCGATGTTACCAAACCACAGAGTAGGCCATTAACTTAAGTCCATTGTAAGTCCCAAGGTTGGCAGAGCATAGCAGGCTGCTGAACAACGACATGGTTACAATCAGGGTCCAAGCGTGTCATAGGCTAGAGACCATTTTCAAAACTTCTCCTTATACGTAGGAAGCAGACCACATCCCAAAGGCAGCTACTCAGCTGCTTGTGGTAGATCGCACCATGGATTTGATTGCCAGTCTCATCATGGAGAATAACTACCATCAGCTGCCCAGCCACTCAACCAGGCCCAGCCAAGTTGACACACAAACATAACTACCACACCTTATATTTTACTTTATCAAATATTTAGAGTGCTGTATCTGCATGTTCAGTTGTTGCTCTTTTATATTCTGTTTTCTAATTCTCCATGTCATTTTATTTAGCACTTTAAGCCAGACTGACTGAGTTCAAATCCCAGTTTCTCTACTTTGTAGTTGTATTATCTTGGTGTAATGGGAGTACTGGTCCAAGACAACTATCGGGACTCATGAACGTCTGCCAGCTTTGAGTGGACCCATGAATAGTAAAGACTCTGCAGCAAATCCAGACTGTAGTGTAAACAGCCTGGCTGCATGGGTCATGTGACCCAGGAGACTCTAGTATTAGAGGCATCTGTGGTAGGAAAAGATGCCATGTGGAGTTTATGGAAAGTTAAGATAGGAGATTTGCTGTAGATCCTTGGGGTTCTGGAGTGAGGCCATGCCAAATAATGTACACAACTAAATTCCATTTGCAAAACAACTCCTGGCATGTTGCTGGGCCAGTAGAAATGAGTATTGCACCATAGAAAACCCCTCAGTGAGCTGGATTGGCACAATAGCCACAACAATAGAGTAAAACATACCAATGATCATGGAGATAGTGCAGGATAGAACAATGTTTTGTTTTGTTACACATAATGTTGTCATGAGTTAGAGCTCACTTGATGGAAATTAACACCAACCATAACATGTCCCATGGCCACACAGTGAGTGATGTCCAAGGTAAGTTGAACAAGGAAGACCCAACAGTGATCCACCACAAATTGGAGCAGTACCTCCAGATATACAAGCAAGTCCAAACACAGCATATGAATTGTATGCACAGGTCCACTAGGCCCCCTGTTACCAGATACTGCTGCACAAATAGCTCTCCCTCACCCATGCCTGGGACCATACGCAAGTTTTCTTATGACTTGTTTGACAAAGGAAGACAAAGAGTGAGCTTGAGGTTCATGAATGGATTTACTCAGTTTATGGGTACAAGCCTAAAAATGCCTGCCATTGTACTCAGAGCACACTAAATGTGCTGAGAGGACATCCTCAAAGGGACAAAGCTTTTGAGACTATACTTGACCACAGGTTTGTGTGGAAAGAGAAGTTGTCTGAGATAAGAATGGACACAGACTCATGAGCAATCTTGAATTTCTCAGGTCTTTGGCTGGGGGCTTAACCTATCAGCCCCTCCTTGGAAGGAAGATTGGGCAATCTACTTCTGTAGTGATACTGCCTTAGAAACCTAAGGAGGGGTCTCTATGAGTCGGGACCAACTCAAGGGCAGTGAGTTTGGTTTGTTTTTTTAGTTGGCTAGGGGCTTAGAAGCTAGAGGACAAGGTGGTCTACAGAATAGGCATGTGAATGGGTCCGTGGCAGTGGGCTATGAAAGAGCACTGAAGAGCAAAGCAGACACAATGACTTAGCCATTTGTGGTTAGCTGGCCTCTACCATGGCCCCCCTGATGATGGCACAATGGGATCATGAACTGACTACCTATGATTTCAGGAATGGAGCCAATAGCATGAACCCCTCCCTGCAAGGCTAATCTAATTACTGCCATTACAAAACTTGCAGTCTGCCATCAACAGAGGCAAGTACTGAGCACTCAATATGTCACTAGCCTTTAAGGAAGCCAGCCAGCCACTTGTGACATGTTGTTGTTGTTGTTATGTGCTATCAAGTCAGCCCCAACTCATAAAGACTCCTCCTTGGATTTCTGAGGTGGTATCTCTACAGAAGTAGATTGCTCAACCTTCCTTCCGAGGAGTGGCTGGTGAGTTTGAACCGCCAGCCTTCTGGTTAACAGTCAAGTGCCTTAGACACTATGCTACCAGAGCTCCTTTGTGACATGTAGTTTATATGAAACCCTCTCCACCATCATGGGAGCAGTGACTCATCTTGACTGAAATAGACACACATTCGATTCTTTAACATCTTTGCCACATCTCCTTTATCCTACTGGTTTTAAGAATGAGTGAACAACATGGGCACAGGCACAGAATTGGAATGTCAAGATATATAACATCTTTTGAAGCAGAAAGAGAGGACTAGGGCATGGTGGAGGAGGGGCAAAGCAGGCTGAGTGGTTCTAGGCAAAGGGATACCTAGAAGAATTTAAGCAGGTTTCAGCATGGCTAGAACTGCAGATCTGTGGATTCAATCTGCAAACATTATGTACCATAAACTGGGTGTCAGGGCAGGATCTTTCCATATCTAAACTTTCAGGGGTCTATGCTATAGCTGGCCTATCTGCTACACACACACACACACACACACACACACACATGAAAAACAAAACCAAATTCACTGCCATTGAGTTAGTTCTGACTCATAGCGACCCCCACTGGGTTTCTGATGCTATAAATCTTTACAGAAGTACATTGTCTCATCTTCCTTCCACAGAGCAGCCGATGGATTTGCACTGCTGACCTTTTGGTTAACAGCCAAATGCCTTATCCACTATGCTACCAGAGCTTCTTTGTGACATAAAATTCCCCCTACATTCACTCTCCTTTCCCACGTGGTCTGCCTTTCAAAGTGTTGTGTCTTCTATAATTTTTCAGTTTCATAGCTGCTCCATTAAACCTCATTTTTTTATGTAATACACTTATATGACCCTTACAACTAAACTTCAGGAGTCAGGTTGTTCAGGCACAACTGTTGCCATTTGACAGGTGAGCAAATGAGCATCTTCAATTTAAATGGATTTCCTAAAAACTCTTATCAAGGTGATGACAGAGCACCTTACTGATTACAGAGGCTGGGTTTGTTTGCTGGAGAAAATAGCCTTTGGAAGAAGACATTTCTTTAAAAGCAGATGTGCACAGTTTCAAAGCACTGACTCAGTAACCAGACTTCCTGGGGCCAAACCCTGGTTCTCCCACTTGTTAGCCATGTTACCACGGGAAACTTACTTAACCTGTCTGTGCTGCAAAATCCTCAGCTGGAAAATGGGAATAACAGTATCACTCACCTCCCTTAGTAAATACAAATGTTAAAAGTGTGCCTTGATTTTAAACTACATTTATATATTACAATATACTGAATTTATGTGGCATGAGGTGCGAAGCACATTTTTGTATGTGGGATTACATTTTATTTTTTTTCCCAAAGGTTTTTATATAAGAAAAACAGTTAGGATTTTCCTCAAAGTTTCTAAGTTATCAGGGAAATATAAATGACAGTGATAGAACCCCAACTCAGCCCTTGACCACCCCACTTGTGTACTTGTGGTGCAGTACAAACATAGTTGAAAAGAAATTGTACATTTTATGTGGAGACAATTTTGATTTGTGGGGTACTCTAACTAAACTAACTCACTGCTGTTGAGTTGGATCTGACTCATAATGACCCATTCTTGGTTTCCAAGGCAGTATCTCTACGGAAGTAGATTGAGCAATCTTCCTTCTGAGGAGTGGCTGGTGGGTTTGAACTGCCAGCCTTTTGGTTAGCAGTCAAATGCCTTAGGCACTAGAAGTTCTTAAAACAATTGCTTTGAAACTTTCCCTTATCCTAGAGTGAATTAATTATAAACCAAACCAAATCCACTGCAATTGAGTCAATTGTGACTCATAGTGACACCCATAGGGTTTCCAAGGCTGCAAATCTTTATGGTAGCAGACTTCCTTGTCTTTCTGCTATGGAGCAGCTGGTAGATTTGAACCACTTAACTTTTGGTTAGTAGCAGAATACCTTAATCATAGAGCCACTAGAACTCCTTAAATTAATTTTAGCAAATTAAAATAACCGGAATGTAAGAGAAATTACCCAACACGATAAAGGGTATTTATGAAAAACCTACAGCTAACACCATACTCAATGGAGAAAGACAAAAAGATTTTCCTGTAAAAACAGGGAAAAGACAAAGCTGCCCACTTTCACCACAGCTATTCAACAGTGTTCTGCAAGTCCAAGTCAGGGAAATTAGGCATAGAAAAGAAATGAAAGACATCCAAATAAAATGATTTCTATGCACAAGTTCAGCAGTTCAAAACCACCAGCTGCTCCATGGAAGGAAGTGTGGGCTATTTACTTCTGTAAATATTTACAGGCTCAGAAACACAATGGGGGTCACTATGAGTCGGAAACAACTCGATAGCAGTGAGTTTGGCTTTTATGGTTTTTATTCACAAATTTGTCAGAAGGGGCCTGCCCCTAGAGAAGGATATCATGCTTGGTAAAGTACAGGGTCAGCAAAAAATGTGAAGAACCTTAATGAGTTGGATTGACATAGTGGCTGAGATGGTATGCTGAAGCATGATAGTGATATGGTACAAGAATGGGCAGTGGTTTGTTCTGTTGTACATAGGTTCGCTGAGTTGGAACTGACTCAATGGCGCATAACAACAACAACATGAGCAAATTGCATGATCTTATACAGGGAAAATCCTAAGGATCCACAGGAAATCTACTACAGCTAATAAATGAATTTAGCAAAGTTGCAAGGTTCAAGATCAATACACAAAAATCAGTTGGGTTTCGAGAAACCAACAATGAACAATTTGAAAAGGAAATTAAGAAAAAAATCAGTTTACAATCACATCTAAAAGAATAAAATACCTAGTTACAAGCTTAACTAGGTATTTGAAAGATTTGTACACTGAGTAATATAAAGCTTTGCTGAAGGAAACTAAAGAAAATTTAAATAAATGAAAGGACTTCTGGAGCTCAGAGATTGGAAAACTTAATATTGTTAAGATACAAGTATTATGCAAAGTGATAAACCGACAAGACATAAATCCATAAATCCTATTAAATTCCAACATTTTTTTTTTTTTTTGCAGAGATGGAAAAAAGCAACCTTTAAATTCATATGGAATTGCAAAATACTGTGGATAGCCCTCCCCCCAAAAAAACCTTGAAAAAAAAAGAATAAAGTTGGAGAACTCATACTTCCCAATTTCAAAATTTACTACAAACCTGTAGTAATCAAAACAGTATTGTACAGGCATAGACATATACATAAAGACCAATGGAATCTTGTCTTCAAAAAATGGTTCTGGGACAACTGGATCTCCACGTGTAAAACAATGCAGTTAAAATTTTATCACATCATATACAAAAATTAACTGAAAATGAAACATATATTTAAATGTAAGTTCTAAAACCATAGACCTCTTAGAAGAAAACTATCTTAGTTTACTAGGGTTGCCATAACAAAATACCACAAGTTGATAATTTTAAAAACAGAAAAAAGTTTTATCACTGTTTTGAGGCTAAATGCTAAATTCAGTGTATCAGCTGGATTATGCTCTCTGTTGATCCTATGAGAAGATCCCTCCTTGTCCCTGTCAGCTTCTGTAGCCCTCAGTTTCTTGGTATTTTTTGGTTTGTAGATGGAGCTTTATATATATTCTTCTTTTCCCCTGTGAGTGGCACTGTTTTAGTATCTGTCCTTCCCTTTAATGAGAAGCCACTCAGGTTTAGAACTCATCCTAATTTGGTATGATTTCATTAACTTAATTAATAACATCTGCAAAGAAAATTCCTTTTTCTCCAAACAAGTTCAAATACATTGGTGCAGAGGTTAGGATGTTAGGATTTCAACGAATCTTTTTGAGTGGCACAATTCAATCAACAACAGAAGCATAAGTGTGAATCTTCATGACTTTGTATTTGGTGATGGATTCTTAGGTATGACACCAACAGTGCCAGTAATAGAGAAAAAATGATAAACTGAATTTCATAAAGAAATTTCTCTGCATCAAGTGACAACTATGAAGTAAGAGAGAGTATTTACCAATCACACATCTGATAAGGGTTTAATATAAAGAATATATAAAGAGTTCTTATAACTCAATAAGAAAAAAACCCATAAAACCCATTGCCATTGAGTCGGATCTGACTCATAATGACCCCTCCTTGGGTTTCTGAGGCAGTATCACTACAGAAGTAGATTGCCCAATCTTCCTTCTGAGGAGTGGCTGGTGTGTTTGAACCACCAACCTTCTGGTTAGCAAAAAAATGCCTTAGACATTACGCCACCAGAGCTCCCAATAAGAAAAGGAGCTTTCAATAAGAAAAGGACAGTTTAATTTTAAAAAGGAGCAAAAAAGACAAAAAAACCAAAGTCAATGCTGTCAAGTCAGATTTGACTCATAGTGACCTCTCCTTGGATTACCAAGATAGTATTACTACAGAAGCAGATTGCCCAATCTTCCTTCCAAGGAGTGGGTGGTAGGTTTGAACTGCCAGCCTTCTGGTTAGCAGCAGTCAAATGCCTTAGGCACTATGCAAAAAGAAATAGATATTTCTCCAAAGAAAGTATGTTGCTAGTTGGTGTCCAGTCAGTTCCAAATCGTAGTGACCCCAAGTGCAACAGAAGAAAACACTGCTGGGTCCTGTGCCATCCTTAAAATTATTGCTATGTTAAAGCTCCATGTAGCAGACATTGTGTCAATCTGTCTTGTTGAAGGTCTTCCTTTATTTTACTGCCCTCTGCCAAGTGTGAGAGACTGGTCCCTGCTGATAACATGTGCCAAGTACATGACAGAAAGATTGATGTAGTGACTGCAATGTTGAGATCAAACATGAGGCTTTCTTTCAAGGCACAAGCAGGCCTTGCCTCGGCCATCGCCTGAGGCATATGCCTTAGAAGACAATGCTGAATGTCCTCAGGACCCATCCGTACAACCTATTTTTGCTTCTGGACCTATAATTAGACTTAAGTCCCAGCAAGCCCCAAAAGGTGAAGTACAAAATGTGCTCCAGGAGGAGGTACTCTACACTTCAAAAAAAACTGCTTGATTTTTCTAATATATACAAACAGAAACTTGGGGAATATGTGTGGGAATGGCTTTTAAGGATGTGAGATAATGACAATAGTGCAGGGAATATACAAATCTGACTTATAGCGACCCCTCCTTGGATTTCCAAGGTGGTATTACTGTGGAAGTAGATTACCCAATCTTCCTTCCAAGGGAGTTTATGGATATGGGTCCACTAAGCACAGATTCTTCATTTAGTGTTTCAGCTTGAGAGGTTGATGAAAGATCTCATAGTTTATTTGATTGATTCATTGAAGCATGGAACAAATTTATGAAGGGAGCACTGAAGATTTCCGTGATTGCTTCTTTATGTAAGTCAGACTTGACAGTGAGAAATTCCTTAAATGTGTTAAAACATCTCACTACAATGGGGTTGATTGGACCATTAGGTGGTAGGGGCCAAGTGGCATTTAATCACCAAAGATAAGGTAGGCGTGGTTACCATAATGAATGGCAAAGTCAAAGCAGACTCAGAATAGTCTGACTCATATGGACTTATGGTATTGATTACTTACTTAGTCATGGAGTCCCTAGGAATGAAATAGATGGGAAATGTACTAAATCTTTACTTGATTTGCACTAGCAGAAGAACTCTAGGTCAAGTGACTGGCAGTCTAACTTGAATTGCCAGAGTAGAGAATCATGACCGCTCAATCATTTCCCAGACTTGGGCCAGTTTACAGACCCAGGACTCCTTGAATAAATGAAGACCAGGTCCCCTTGAGGAAGGACCCACTTCACTGCCAAAAAATTTAATACTGTTAAGCTCCCTTCCTGAGGCTGGAAATAATAAGGAGGGTGGGGCACAGGCCTCAAGTGGCAAGGAGTAGGGGTAGACAGGACTGGCATCTGGAACAGGTAAGGCAGGCAGGGGAGAGGCCCAAGTGGCAGGAAGCAGTGGCAGACATGGCTAGCAGGAACAGGTAGGGCGTAGCCCAGAATGTGAGCTGAGAAGTTGGAATAGCTAAGGGAGACAAACTTGTCTGTTAGTTTGTCATACTGTGGTGGCTTGTATGTTGCTACGAGGCTGGAGGCTGTGCCAGCAGGGGTGCCCATGTGGACCAGTTTTGGTGGAGCTTCCAGACTAAGACAGACTCAGAAGAAGAAAGAGGCCATCCACTTCTCAAAGAATTGGCCAGTGAAAACCTTATGAATAGTAATGAAACACTGCCTGATATATTACTGGAAAATTTTATGAATATCCCAGAAACATTGCCCTATACAGTGCCAGAAGATGAACCTCTCAGGTCAGAAGGCACTCAAAATATGGCTGGGAAAGAGCTGCCTCATCAGAGTAGAGCCTACGTTAATGATATGGAGAAAGTAGAGCTTTCGGGGTCTCCATTTGCTGAAGTGGCATGACTCAATATGAGAAGAAACAGCTGCAAACATCCATTTATATTTGGAGCATGGAATGTACAAAGTATGAATCTAGGAAAATTGGAAGCTCTGAACAATGAAATGGAATGCATAAAAATTGATATCCTAGGCATTAATGAGCTGAAATGGACTGGTTTTGGGCATTTTGAATTGGACAAACATGTGATCTCTTATGCCAGAAATGACAAATTAAAGAGGAATGGCATGGCATTCAATGTCACAAAGAATGTTTCAAGATCTATCCTGAGGTACAATGCTGTCGGTGATAGAATAATACCCATGCACCTACAAGGAAAGCCAGTTAATACTACTATTATTCAAATTTATGCATCAACCACCAATGCCAAAGATGAGGAAATTGAAGAATTTTACTAACTTCTGCAGTCTGAAATTGACTAAACATGCTGTCAAGATATACTGATTATCACTGGTGACTGGAATGCAAAAGTTGGAAACCAAGAAGAATCACTGGTAGTTGGAAAATTTGGCCTTGGAGATAAAAATAATGCTGGAGATCACATGATATAATTTTGCAGGACCAACAACTTATTCATTGCAAATACCTTTTTCAACAACACAAACGGTGACTATACATGTGGACTTTGCCGGATGGAGTACACAGGAATCAGATTGACTACATCTCTGGCAAGAGGCAATGGAGAAGCTCAGTATCTTCAGACAAAACAAGGCCAGGAGCTGATTGTGGAACAGACCATCAACTGCTCATTTGCAAGGTCAAGCTGAAGTTGAAAACAATGAAAACAAGTCCATGAGAGCCAAAATATGACCTTGAATATATCCCTCCTGAATTTAGAGACCATTTAAAGAATAAATTTCATGCTTTGAACTCCCATGATGGAAAATCAGAGGAATTATGGGATGGCATCAAGAACATCATCCATGAAGAAAGCAAAAGGTCATTAAAAAGACTAGAAAGGAAAAAAAGACCAAAATGGATGTCAGAAGAGGCTCTGAAACTTGCCCTTGAACAGAGAGCTAAAGCAAATGGAAGAAATGACAAGATAAAAGAGCTGAATAGAAGATTCCAAAGATTACCTCAAGAAGATAAAGTCAATTATTATAATAAAATGTTCAAAGATATGGAGTTGGAAAGCCAAAAAGGTAGAACACATTCAGCATTTCTCAAGCTGAAAGAACTGAAGAGGAAATTTAAGCGTTGAGTTGCAATATTGAAAGATATTATGGGCAATATATTGAATGATGCAGAAAATGTCAAAAGAAGATGGAACGAATACACAGAGTCATTATGCCAAAAAGAACTGGTTGATGTTCATCCATTTCAGGAGGTGGCATATGATCAAGAACCAATGGTAGTGAAGGAAGAACTCAAAGCAGCAGTGAGGGAAGTGGCAAAAAACAAGGCTCCAGAAATTGACAAGATACCCATTGAGATGTTTCAACAAACAGATGCCACACTCAGCTATGCCAAGAGATATGGAAGACAACTACCTGGCCAACTGACTGGAAGAGATCCATATTTGTACCCATTTCAAAGAAAGGTGATCTCACAGAATGTGGAAATTATTGAACAATATCATTAATATCACATGCAAGTAAAAGCTTGCTGAAAATATATTCACAGATTATATTATATTATATTATATCACGTATATAATAATATAATTATAATAATAATAA
>NW_006921679.1:4724811-4732738 GCF_000298275.1 Orycteropus afer afer | reverse complement strand
GTCAGATGGATCTTGGCTCAAAGCAAAGAATACCAGAAAGATGTTTACTTGTGTTTTATTGACTATGCAAAAGCATTTGATTGTGTGGCTCATAACAAATTTGGATAACATTGAGAAGAATGGGAATTCCAAAACACTTAATTGTACTCACGGGGATCTTGTACATAGACCAGGAGGCTGTCGTTTGAACAGAACAAAGGGCCACTGCATGGTTTAAGATCAAGAAGGGAGTGCATCAGGGTCATACTTATTCAATCTGTATGCTGAACAAATAACCCAAGAAGCTGGACTATATGAAGAAGAACATGGCATCAGGATTGAAGGAAGACTCACTAACAATCTGCATTATGCAGACGACACAACTTTGCTCACTGGAAGTGAGGATGACTTGAAATGCTTAGTGATAAAGATTTAAGACTACACTCTGGAGTATGGATTACACCTCAATATAAGGAAAAAAAAAATCCTCACAATGGGACCAATAAACAGCATCATGATAAATGGAGAAAAGATTGACGTTATCAAAGACTTCATATTACTAGGTTCTACAATCAACACCAATGGAAGCAGAAGTCAAGACATCAGACATCGTATAGCATTGGGCAAATTTTCTGCAAAAGGCTTCTTTCAAGTGTTGAAGAGCAAAGAGATGTTTCCTTGAAGACTAAGGTGCACTTGATACAAGCCATGATATTTTCAATCACTTCATATGCATCTGAGAGCTGGACAATGAAAAAGGAAGACCGAAGAAAAGTCAATGCTTTTGAGTTGTGGTATTGGCAAAGAATGCTGAAAGTACCATGGACTGTTAAAATAACTAATAAATCTGTCCTGGAAGAAGTGCAGGCAGAATGCTCCTTGGAAGTGAGAATGGCCAGGCTTAGTGTCACCTGCTTTGGTTATATTGTGAGAAGGGTCCATTCCCTGGGGAAGAATATCATGCTTGGCAAAGTGGAGGGACAATGAAAAATGGGAAAGCCCTCAATGAGATGGATTGACACAGTGGCTGCACCAATGGGCTCAGGAATAGCCCATGGGAGAATAGATCAAGGGGCTGACACAGGACTGGGTAGTGTTTCGTTCTGCTGTACACGAGGTCACTATGAGTCGGAGATGACTTGATGGCACCTAACAACGATCTCTCTCACAGCCTTTCCCCAAAGTGATCCAGAGCCTTTTATAAGAGGAATTGTTCATTGGGGAAAAGGAAATAACCAGACTTTTCAGGGATTACTGGGTATTGGCTCTGAACTGACACTAAATCCAGGAGGCCCCAAATGTCACTGTGACCCACCAGTCAGTAGGGGTGTATGGAGGTCAGGTTATTAATAGGGTCTTAGCTCAGGTTCATCTCATGGTAGGTCCATTGTTTTCCCTAACCTATCCTATAGTGATTTCTCCAGTTCTAGACTGTATAATGGCAATAGAAATACTCAACAACTGGCAGAACCCTTACATTGGATTCAAGACATGTGGAGTAAGGGCTATTGTGGTAGGAAAGGCTAAGTGGAAGGCATTAGAACTGCCCTTACCTAGGAAAATAGTAAACCCAAAGCATTACTGCATTTCCACAGGGATTGTAGAGATTACTGCTGCCATCAAGGATGTGAAAGACACAGAGGTGGTGATTCTCACGACAACCCTGTTCAACTTGCCTTCTGGCCCATGCAGAAAAACAGATGGCTCTTAGAGAATGACAGTAGACGCCTGGCTTTTCTTTCTTGGTGGTACTGATTTCCCTTTCTCTCTTCTAACTTCTCTCTCCTTTTATCTCCTGTAATGCAGGTCACACACCAGGGATAAATCCTCTCACATCAGATCAAGACTGAGTAAGTGTGTTGCATCCCACCCTCACCCCCTTAAAACTGATTGGGTGGTCACATCAGATCACATCACAGGGTGATTACATCATTATAAAACTGGCAAATTACATTATAGAACTGCCAAACTGCTGAGAATCATTGCCTAGCCAAATTGACACGTATTTTGGGGGGACACAATTCAATTAATCACATTACATCTTTTGGCCCCCAAAAATCCATGACCTTGCCACATGCAAAGCACTTTCACCACATCATATTAACCTCCGAATCTTAAATCAACTCCGAGTCCAAATTTCATCCTGGGGGAAATTCCTCTTTTTCTGTGAATCTAGAATAGAAGCTATCTGCTTCCAAAGTACTATAATGGTACAGTCACAAGGTAAACATTTCCATTAAAATGGGAGAAATCGAAGGGAAATATGGGATAATGGGCACCAAGCACGTCAAAAGTCCAGGAAACCTCTTTACATTAGCTCTTAAAGTTGAAAATAATCCTGTGTTCTCCAAGACCATCTAGGCAATGGCCCTGTCCTTTAGACACTAGGTGTGGACCATATTCTCTGAATGATGGATGGACACCCTTAGGTCCTGGCTTTCAGTTTCACCTTACAGCCCTACTGGAATGGCATCTCCACTCCAGGTACTTTGGGTGGCCCCATTATCTTAGTCCAACCGAGTGGCAGCCCCATCACCTTGGCCCCAGCAATCCTTGTTCTTCTGTCCTTTGGACATAGTGGCCCTACCACTCAGCTTTAGGCAGCAGATCTGGACCCATCTCCTTGGCATTTGTGAATAACATCCCCACACTCTGGAACTATGTTGTTGTTGTTGTTATGTGCCATGGAGTCAGACCCAAGTCATAGATAGCAACCTCTCCCTGGGTTGCCGAGGCAGTATCACTATGGAAGTAGATTGCCCCATCTTCCTTCTGAGGAGTGGCTGGTGGGTTTGAACTGCAAGCCTCTGGTTGGCAGTCAAGTGCATTAGGTGGTAGATTACCAGAGCTTCCTCTTTGAAACCCAGGAGGTTGTGGCCCCATCCTCTGAAACCTCAGAGGCCATAGTCCCACCATGTGAGAAGCCAGAGATTATGGCCCTAATCTTTCAGACAGAAGCATCTCTGCTTCCCATAATCCTTGTCTCTTCAATTTCTGCATCCTGGTTCCTTGGCTTCTAGGCCCCTTGTCCCCTCATGCCTCTTGTGCTGCCTGGTCCTGCCTTGCTCATGGAAATGTTACAAATCTCTTAGCTCTACTGATAAATGCCCAGAGGCCCCCACTCTGCCAATAAGCCTAGGCCTGAAAACATTCAGATTTCTTGCTCTATGAGTAAGCAAGCCTAACTCCATCTATAAGTAAGTGCTTAGAGACACTCCACTCCAGTAGGAAGCCTCCTGCCCTAAGGCACTCAGTTTTCTAGCTCCAAGGGTCAGCTCCCATGTCAACTTGTGCTGGTCTCCTGGTTCCGCTGCTGCCATTTTTCTGATGCTGATTCTTGCTATGTGCATTGTCTTGTCTCCAGTGTTACAGTTTCCCTCACTTCCTTCTGAGGCCTCACCAGAATTGCCTCTGATGTTCATAATTCCACCAACAGTGGAATTGTCTCTTCAAGACAATCTAGATTTCTACTATTAGGCACATTAAAAATCTCCCAGCTGCTATCCATTACCCAGTTCCAAAACTACTTCCACATTTTCGGTATGTGTTAGAGCAGCACCTCACTCTCAGTATATTCTGTCTTAGTTATTTGGTGCTTCTGTTAAAAAACAAAACAAAACAGAAGTAAATGGCTTTAACAAATAAAGTTATTCTCTCACAGTTTAGGAGGCTAGATGTCCAATTTCAAGGTGTCAGCACTAGGAGAGGACTCTCTCTAAATGTTGTCTCTGGAGGAAGGTCTTTGTCTCCTTTCAACATCTGTGGGCTTGGCTTTCCTTGGAGATCTGCATGTGTCTTAGCATCAATTTTCTCCAGGGTCTAGGAGGTTCTCAGCACAGTGATCAGATCCAAAGGATGTGCTCCATTCCCAGCTCTTCTTTCTTATTGGTACTGGGTCCCTCTCTCTCTCTCTGCTCACTTCTCTATCCTTTTGTCTCTTGTGAGACAAAAAGTGACACAGGCTGCACCTTGGGGAAACTCCTTTACATCTATCAGGTCTGTGACCTCAGTAAAGACATTGCATCGCATCCTAATCTTCTTACAACTGACTGAATGATCACATCAGATCATATCATAGGGGATATTTATTATATCATTAAATAACTGCCAGAACACTGGGAATTATGGCTCAGCCAAGTTGACATATATTTTCAGGTGACAGAATTCAATGTATGACAGCTGTCAAGGCCAGATTGCTGTCACCTTTTGGTGACTACAATAAGAAACAAATATCTTCACTACACCTTCACTGCTTACTCAATACACCTTCACTGCTTACTCAGGGACTTAACAACTTTCCAGCCCTATGTCATAATTTAGGTCACAGGGACCTTGATCTCCTTTTCCTTTAACAAGATAAAAACATTAGTTCATTACATTGATGACATTATGCTAATTAGACCTTTTGTTGTTGTTATGTGCCGTGGAGTTGAACCTGACTCATAGCAACCCCTCCTTGGGTTTCCAAGGCAGTATTACTATGGACATAGATTGCCCAACCTTCCTTCGGAGGAGTGGTTGATGGGTTTGAACCTCCAGCCTTCTGGTTAGCAGTCAAGTGCTTTAGGCACTATGCTACCAGAGCTCCTAATTAGACCTAGTAAGGTAGAAATATCAATGACTCTAGACTTGCTAGTAAGACATTTGTGTGCAACATGATGAGAAATTAACCCAACAAAAATTCAAATGCCTTTCACCTAAGTGAAATTTCTTGGGATGCAGTGGTATGGGACACGTTGAGATACTCCTTCTAAAATGAAGGATAAGTTATTTCATCTGACCCTTCTTACCACCAGGAAGGACACATAACACCTGGACCTGGCTTATTATTGGGCCTTAGTAGAGACTGACCACTTACCCATGGGTCACCACATCAGTCCAAACTAAGAGTTGTCTGACTTAGAGAGTCATAAAGTGAGATGTACACAGCAGAACTCGCTGATTAAGTGGAAGTGGTCTATATGAGATCTGTTGGACAGGATCTGAAGGCACAAGTGAGTTACATGAGGAAGTGGCCCAAATGTCCATAGTCTCCACTCCTGTCACATTACCTTCCCTCTCCCAGTCTACACCTGTGGCCTCATAAAAAAAACAAAAAAAAAAAACAAAAAAAAAACTTACTGTTGTTGAATCAAATCCAACTCATAGAAACCCCTCCTTGGGTTTCCAAGGCAGTATCTGTAGGGAAGTAGATTGCCCAGTCGTCCTTTAGAGGAGTGCTGGGGGCTTTGAACCATGAGCCTTCTGGTTAGCAGTCAAATGCCTTAGGCACTACACCACCAAAGACTGAGGAAGAGAAAATGTGTTCCTGGTTTATAGATGATCTGTACTATATGTAGGCAGTACTTTGAAGTGCACAGTGGTAGCACTTAGCCCCTTTCTGGGATTTCCCTAAAATACAATGCTGAAGGAAAATCCTCCCATTGGGCAGAACTTTGAGCAGTGCTTCTGATGGTCCTTTTTGCCTGGAAGGAGAGATGGTCAGATGTGCGATTGTATACTGATTCATGGTATGCTTGGATGGTCAGGGACCTGGAACATGATTGGAAAACGGGTGACAAGAAGGTATAGGAAAGAGGTATATGAATAGACCTCTCTGAATGGGTCCAAGCAATGAAGATATTTGTTTCTTATTTTTGTCACCAAAAGGTGACCTTCAAGAGAGAAGGATTTTAACAAACAGGTAGATAGTCAGATGCTTTCTGTGGAAACCAGTCATCATTAGGCTATGATTCTCAGTGATTTGGCAGACATTGGACTGATTGTTCTTCTATAATATAATATAATGTAGTCATCTTCAATTTTGTAATCTGAAATGAGCAGTCAATCAGTTAAAATCTAATCCATTTCCTTGGGGTTGTGGCCTGCATCCAATATATACAGATATTCTTATAAAGCTTGCCCTCCCTCAATCCTGCATCTAATTCTTCATCCTCTGATCTCTGGTTCTTGGAATACATTCCAGCAGCTTTGCTGTCTGATCTGCAATTTTCGGTTTGTCAGCCCTGGAAATCACATGAGTCAAGAGAAGCCTCCAACCTGAAGCTGTAAGGTGCCTCCGAGACAGTTCTGCTTATAGCAACCTTAGGTACAACAGAACAAAACATTGCCTGGTCCTGCACCCTCCTCACAATTATTGCTAAGTTTGAGCCCCTTGTTGAAGCCTCAGTGCCAATCCATCTCACTGTTAGTTATGGTTTCCTTGAAATACATCTCTCTCTCTCTCTGTGTGTCTATATATAAATACTTTTCACTGGTTTACTCTTCTAGAAAACCCAGCTTAAGACAGACAACTGTATTATTTTGCCTAAGTCCGCATTTTACAGATATCTCTGTTTACAGGAATTTTGCAAGTATCTAGAGCAAAGAGTAAGAATCTCTGGTTGCACAGTGGGTAAGGCTTTTGGCTGCTATCTAGGTCAGTGGTTCAAACCTACCAGCTTCTCTTCAGGAGGAAGATGAGGGAATCTATTTCTGTAAAAACTTATGACCTTGGAAACTCTATAGGGTGGTGGTGGCTATGAGTCAGAATTGACTCAATGTGTTTGGTTTGGGGTTAGAGCTAATAGTATGGAGGTAAAATAGTCATTTTCAATTGCTCTCAGACATTATGATCCCAAGTATCTAAAAATATCAACATAAACATTTCAATACTAACTCAACTTTTGACACACACACATACAAATTAGAGGATTTATACAAAAATTTAACTAATTGTTTCTAAGCAAAGATGTTAAAAACAAAAATAATTGTAGAGATAATAGTAACATTGTTTCAAAAAGAAAATGGGAGGAGAGGTGAAGCTTTAGTCCAATATAGTAATGATAGTAGGCAAACAGGATTATACCCATGACTGTATATAGGTTGGGCAGATGATATTTCTACATAAATATTTATATGTGCTATAAAAATATCCATGTATATAGCAGCGTAAGGAGCTCTGGTGTCACAGTGCCTAACGCATTTGACTGCTAACCAGAAGGTTGGTGGTTCCAACTCACCAGCCTCTCTGAGGAAGGAAGAGGGACAATCTACTTCTGTAAAGACTTACCCCCTTGGAAACCCAATGGGAATTACTATGAGTCAGAATTGACTTGAATTGACTTGAAGGCAGTGTTTCGTTTTTTTTTTTGGGGGGGGAGAGGGCGGGGAGTATATCGTATAGCTAATGGAGCAAAGATATGAAAACTTCTTAACTATAACCAAACACCTTGAGAGAATGAATTCCTGAGCTTGCGTGCTCAGGACCATAGTTGTGTGGGACACCAAGGTCAATTGGCATAACACAATCCACCAAGACAGTGTTTTACATCTGCTTTGGTGAGTCACAACTCCAGTCTTAAAACCTTTTAACTGACCTTTTATGGTGTAACTATTGGGACCACAGAAGAGTGAAGAAAATAAATAATAATAATAACAATAATAATAATAATAATAATACAGAAAAAAAAATAAGTCCAAGGGAACCTCAGCCTCCATAGACCTGAGACCAGAAAACCTAGATGGTGCCCCGCTACCACTGCTGACCACTCTAATAGGGATAACAGTAAGAGGTGCTAGATAGAGGGGAGAAAAATGTGGAACAAACTTAAAATCATAAAAAAAGGCTAGGTTTAACAGTGTAATATAGACTGGTGGAACCCCTGAGATTACGGTTCTTAGTCACTCTTTTGGTCTGGAACTGAACTCATCCCCATGGCTCAATTTTTAGCCAAACAATAGATAGGCCTCTGGGAGGAATAATAATATTTCTTAGAACAATTGGCCACAGAAGATCAAAAAGGCAGCATTTGCTTAGGGATGAAGCTCAGGCGGCAGGAATGTCTAGGAAAGAAAGATAAATGGAACTGGTAACCACAGAGAGGAAGTGGGAAGATTGCTGTTACATTGTGAGGGCTGTATTCAATGTCACAAAACAAAACCTGTATGAACAGTTGATTGGGAAACC
>NW_006921679.1:4699320-4723435 GCF_000298275.1 Orycteropus afer afer | reverse complement strand
ATTCCACCATGGAGCTGATTGCCAGTTTCATCATGGGGAATACTACATCCAGCTGCCCAGCCACTCAACCAGGCCCAGCCAAGTTGACACACAAACTTAACTGCCACAAAGGGGGAGGAGGGGACAAAGAGGCAGAAAGTGAGAAAGGGAGGGACAAAAGAGAGGAGAGGAAGGAAGTTAAAATATTTGTTGCATGGAATGCATTTTTAGTTGTAAAAAGTCCTTTTTCCTCTAGGGTCCAGTCAAATAATTTAGGAAAACAGTGGTTAGAGAAAAGCACAAGAAAACCATATTTTTAAATAGTGTATAATTTTCATTCTGCACATCAGTGAGAAATTTCAGGAAGTAATGTAGGTAAATCAATTCATCTTTTCCTTCTCTAAATTCTTTTGTTATTCACCAAATGGGTTTTATAGTCTCTGCTCTAGAGAATAAAAGATGGTACTTGAAGCCTTGTAGAATAGTCTTCAAAAGTGTCAAGTAAATAGATCTTATGGTAACTGCCAAATACCCTGGATTTCTGCCATTTATGGCAATGAACTTGTAGGCACGATATGCTACTAAGCTTCTCACAGCAATCACTTCCACAACTCAGTTGGGTTTTAGAAAGAGTTGCTGGCCTGGTGATATATGGAAATATCTGCCTTGATTTTTCTCTGATGATGATTCTCAAATTTATAAGTCATGCATTTCCTATTCATTATTCTGTTTTGGTTACCTAAGCACTGCTCTAACAGAAATGGGGTTGGCTTGAACAAACAAGAGTTTATTCTCTTACAGTTTAGGAGGCTAGAAGTCCTAGTTCAAAGTGTCAGGCTCTAGGGGCTGGGTGAAAGAAGTGAAGCAGTAAAGAAATCAAGCAATGTATTGCATTGGGTCAGTCTATTGCAAAAGACCTCTTTAAAGTGTTGAAGAGCAAAAATATCGGCATGAAGACTAAGGAGTGCAAGGCCCAAGCCATAGTATTTCAATAGCTTCATATGCACGTGAGAGTTGAACAATAAACAAGGAAGACAACGGAAGAATTGATGCATTTGAATTGGGCTTCAGCTCTGCCTCTTGCTCCCAGCCCACTGAAGCTGGAGGCTTTCTTCACTCAGGCAGCTTCTGTTTGCTGAGGCTGACAAACTCAAGGGCAACAAGTAAAAAGGCACAATTTCAGTATTACCAAACCACATGGCAGGCTATTGATTCAAGTCCATTAATAGCCCCAATATTGGCAGACAACATGGCAGGCTGCTGAACAGCAACTCAGCTACATGCAGGCTTCAAGCATGTCAAAAGCTACAGACCATTCCCAAAGCTTCTCCTTATATACAGGAGGCAGACCACATACCTAAGGCAGCTACTGAACTGCTCATGGCCAATTCTACTGTGGAGTTGATTGCCAGTCTCATCGTGGGGAATAACTACCACCAACTGCCCAGCCAATCAAAACCAGGCCCAGCCAAGTTGACACGTAACTTTAACTACCACGCATTCCCTGGAATTAACAACATCACATATTCTCCCAGATAATCATATCAAGTTGGAAATATAATGGATGAAATGTTGACAAAATTCATTTTAATATGTAAAGCACACTATCTGAGGGGAAACATGTTCAAGTAAGAAAAACTCTAAAGAAATATTTAAAATAGAACCGTGTATTGAATGAAATACATGGACTTAATGGAGCATAAACTGTGAGCATTGAAGAGTTCAGGGTTTTAATCCTTGCTCACAAGAGCCCAGCATCTCCCTCAGCCCTCCAGAGCCTGCAAAAACCTGCAACCAATCTAGGCTGATCAAGGGCAGGCATATTCTTGCTCTCATAAGGTGTAAGTGTGCTGTTTACACAGCTTCAAATTCTCCATGCCTGTGCCTGTGGCTTGCACAACCTTTCAATGGCATTTCTGAAAGTAGTTTGAATTGTCTAGAATGTTGGCTTTCTAGCTCTTGTTATCTTCAAAGGCATTTGCACTAAGAATTTCCACCCAAGATTTCGGAATCCTTATAAACATCTCATCTATTTCTGCCCTTTGCTTTGGTAATTTGCAATATCCTTGTGCCAGTAACAATCTCACCAAGCATCCAGGGGGAAAACAGGAGATTGTTTTCTGTCCAAACTCTGTGGGCTGGAAAGCAGTGTGTTCACCCTGAAAGTAGCCATGACTAATGCAGTGCTCAGATAAAAGCTGTCATCTTAAGGAATACTTCAGAAGAATCATGACCTTTAAAACTGTAAAACCTATTTGGCCAAGAGAGGTGCAGGCATGTTGTTATTTGGATCTGCACGTGACCTGAACTAGACTGACCACTCCTAGTGAACCCAAGTTCACCAGACAGCATCTAAAACCTAAAGCCATTTACTTGGGATGCTAACAGTTTCAATTCTCCTTTTCCTCCGAAACTATCAGGGATTTAGGGCAGATATTTAGTACAAGTTTGAAAGTAGGAAAACATAACCAAAGAGCAATATCAACAACATCAAAGAAAAAGCAAAAAAGCAGTTGCATTTCCTGTTACCTGCTTTGACTTCAGAGATAGAAAAAGTCTAATTTTTTCACTAATCCTGAGTGATCCTGCACCTCTTGTTTAACTTCTGTTCCTTATTTATATTAATAACCTTTGTGACACTTCGACCCTAAGGCTTGTTATATTTTGTGTTTTTTATTTTTTCTTTAAATATCTACCTTTACTTATGGTGATGTTAAAATAAATAAATGAGAGCTAAAAAATAATTTAAAATCTTTTTAAAGCACCTCCTTCCATCATCTTACTCACCAAGGAGGAGGGGAAGCCCACACAAGTAAAAGAAGTTCACATTTTTCATGCATGTAGTAACATAACATGTACTTTATAAAATAAGACCATATTTTATCTACGGTTTTGCAGAAATTGTTTTCTGATTCAGCAATATGTCTTTGACATCTTTCCAGGCAGGTTTGTTTAGATTGCTGTTGTTGTTTTGTGCCGTCAAGTTGGACAACCGATAGCGACCCCTCCTTGGGTTTCCAAGGCAGTATCACTATGAAAGTAGATTGCCCAACCTTCCTTCTGAGGAATGGCTGGTGGATTTGAACTGCCAGCCTTCTGGTAAGCAATCAATTGCCTTAGGCACTATGCTAGAATGAATGAATATAAAGCTTCAGCTTGTTCATCTATAAAATAGAAATCACATATATTTTGCATAACGGTTGAGTGGATTTTACATGGCACATAATTAGCTCTCAAAATAAACTCAAGAGTCTGTTCATTACTATTATGGACAGAAACAGTCCAATCAGGATGCTGTAACTACTAACTATTTCAACAACTGGTATTCCTTGCTTATGAGGTCATAATGTCACATGAATATTGAAAATACCATGGACTACCAGAAGAAGAAACAAATCTGTATGAATTACACCTCAACATAAAGAAAGCAAAATTTCTCACAACTGGACCAGTAAGCAACATCATGATAAATGGAGAAATGATTGAAGGTGTCAAGGATTTCATTTTACTGTTATCTACAAACAAAACCTATAGAAGTGGCAGTGAAGAAATCAAGCAATGTATTGCATTGGGTCAAAAGACCTCTTCAAAGTGTTGAAGAGTAGCAATGTCAGCATGAAGACTAAGGAGTATAAGGGCCAAGCCATAGTGTTTTCAATAGCTTCATATGCATGTGAGAGCTGAACAATAAATAAGGAAAACAGAGGAAAAATTGATGCATTTGAATTGTGGTGTTGGTGAAATATATTGAACGTACCATGGATTGCCAGAAGATGGAAGCAATCTATCTTATAGAAAGTACAGCCCAAATTTTCCTTAGAAGAGAGAATGCCAGATTTCATCTCTCATACTTAAGTCATGTTGTCAGAAGGAACCAGTTCTTGGAAAAGGGTATCATGCTGGAGAAAGTAGAGGGTCAACAAAAAAGGAGAAGACCATCAGCAAGATGGATCAACTGGCTTCACAGACAGACCCAAGGATGGTGCAGGACCAAGTAGTGTTTTGTTCTGTTGTACATAGGATCATTATGAGTCGAGACCCACTCAAGAGAACCTAACAACGTGTAATGAAAGTTCATAAAAGTTGTATTGTTGTTGTTGTTAGGTGCCATCAAGTCAGCTCCAACTCATAGCAACCCTGTGTACAACAGAACAAAACACTGCCTTCTCCTGCACCAGCCTCCCAATCCTTGCCATGCCTGAGCCCATCACTGCAGCCACTGTGCAATCCATCTTGTTGAGGGTCTTCCCTTTTCAGCCGACCCACCACGTTGCCAAGCATGATATCCTCCTCCAGGGAAAAATTACCTACTTGCTCTAATTTCCTGAGAGATGTCAAAAGAAGACTTTATTTGTGTAGTGGACAATAGCAGATTAAAGCACAGACTTTGGTATTGTTTCTGGAACACTTTCCACATGGTGGTTTCTAGGGTCAGTGACTGACTAATATATCCCTCATCATCTTTTCCAGAGTCATATTTTCAAGTACTTTTTTGAGTTCCTTAACCACACCAACATAGTACAATGATACTCAGAATCATGTTTGCACTTCTGTAAAATTTTAATTGGATTTCCAAAATAAAAATTCTGTTTAAGTTGCTATCTTTCTATGCCCTTACTTTCACTTTATTAGGTCTTCTTTTTTGTACACTTTCATTTCCTTCTCTCTTACCTTGACTCTAGTTAATTATCTAGTACAACATCCCAGGCAGAAGGCAGAGACAGGAATTACTGATTGCAAATATCCCAACAGTACACAGCTTTATTAAAATACAGGTCCTCGATCACTGTGACATAAGAAATTTTTGGCATCAATAATAGAATTGAAAGACACAGCCCTCTGCTCTCCCTGTGGCCACCAGACCTGGCACAAACCCCTCAGTATCTATGGGAACCTCAGAGGCTGCAGAAAAGGATCTGTGACCACTACCTCTCTCTGATACAGGCCCCATGCTGCTGACAAGGCCCTTGAACAGATTGTGCAGGCCCCATGCCAGGCCATTGCCTCTCAATTCCTGTTCCTACAGATCCTCTGCTTCCTGCGGGAATGTGGGGTGGACACATTCCTGCTCCACAGCCCAAATGCCCGATGCCAGGACATCGGGAAGCCTTCCACCATTTACAGCCCTGCTGTGGACATTCCAAGTAAGCCTAAGCTGCACTTTCTCCTAGTTAGAGATCATTTACATGGTATCTCAAACAGCACGGTGTTATGATTTTGCACTCACATTCATAAGTTTTAGCTTTATCCTCATGCCCATCTGGATAATTTGCAATATCTATTACTATTCTTGTTGTCCTTGCTAACATCAATTTCATACCAATTGGGGTTTTAGATATTTTTTAAAGTGTATTGTTTTTTGCTTTGTTTTGTTTCCCAGATAATGATGTGATGTGTGGAGATGTAATGGACTGGACTTGACTTTAGACACAAATTTGTTGATATGGAAATAAAGCTAGACTAATAGGTTGAAAAAAGATTATATATATACGAAAAATTATTAGTGGTTACCAGGGCTATGAGGAAGGGAGAAAGGAAGCCTTTGTTTGGGGGGCATTGAGTTTATGCTAAGTGGTGGTGGAATATTTTGGAAGGATAGCATAAGAGCAGCACAATATGACCTATAAATGTGGAAGTGTTATGTTGGTGAATGTTTTGTTGTGTGTGTATGTTTTCACCAAAAAAAAGTAAAAAAAAAAAATGAAAGAAATTTAGAATAAAATAGTGTTGCAGATGGCCCATCTTCTCCTCCTCTCTCAGGCTTCCATTTGGCACCTGTCCAGTGAAGCAGGATAAAGGAAGACGGCTTTGTCCAGCTCACAGGAGCTGTCAGGAGTTGGGTTAGATAGCCAGCCTTGCATGGCTGATGAGGGCACGGGGTGAGCTCTGTTGGTGTAAGGCAGGGAAGGGTGGATGCGAGCACCGTTGGTGGCCTTTCTACAGAGGCCACAGTGAGCAGTCAGAGGAGGGCTAAGCTAGCCTACAAAAGCTGGTAGAACAGTTACAACTGTCAGTCTGGAGACAGAAAATAATACGTGTTGATTGGAGGACATTTTCTTTTCTTTTTTAATTTAGATTTGGGTGAAAGTTTGCAGAGCAGGTTAGATTTTCATTCAACAATTTATACACCTTTTGTTTGGTGATGTTGGTTGTGATCTTTTCAATGTAACTGCACTCTTCTTGGGAGCTCTGGTGGCATAGTGCCTAAGTCATTTGACTGCTAAGCAAAAGGCTGGTGGTTCAAACCCACCAGCCACTCCTCAGAAGGAAGGTTGGGGAATCTAGTTTTCTTCTGTTGTACCTTATGAAAACCCAAGGAGGGGTCACTATGAGTTGGATCCGACTCCATGGCAGTGGGTTGCATTGTTGCGTTGCACTCTTTTCACTTCTTCCTGAGCTTCCATCCTTCTTTCTTTCTCCTTCCTGTCTCCTGATCTTTGTTTTGGGGCAAATGTTGCCCTTTTGGTCTCCTATGGTTGATTGTTCTGAGGAGTACATTCTTTATGGGTGTTATGGTTCACTTGATAATCTTATTTACTCTTTGGCTGAAAGGTGATCCCTGAGGGTAGCTTCAATTCTGGGCTTGAAGGTTATCTAAGGGCCATAGTCTCAGGGATTTCACAAGTCTCTGTCATATTAATACGTCTGGTCTCTTTTTTTTTTTTTTTTGTGATTTTGAATTTTGTTCTACATTTTTCTCCCACTCTCTCCAGGACTTTCTACTGTGATTCCCATCAGCGTGGTCAGCAGTAGTAGTAGCTGGGCACCATCTAGTTCTTCTGGCCTCAGGACAGTGGAGGTCTCTCTACTTAGGTTAGTGTAGTTGGAAGACATTTTCAACGAGCTCAGCCCACAGCAAAGCCAAGGCAAAGTAAATTAGAGCACACACATCCACAGAGGAAGATGAGATTGTTCCTGTGTGCACTGTGGCTGGGAGTGGGCCAATAAGAAAACAATGCATGTGTGCCAGTCCTTATATCTGTCCTGAGTGGGTCTTAGGCCACATCCTGCCCCTTCTGCAAATGCTGCACTGTCTGCAATGCTCCACAAAGGACAGCTTTGCAGTTCCCTTTCTAAGCCATCACTGTTGGCATCATTGAGCCTGGGAGGGGCCCAGAGGAGAATTGCTGTTTTGGGGCATTGGCAGTTGGCTCAATGAGGCTGGGAAGGCCCTGGCACCTTCAAACCCTAGCTCTGCCACTGCAGGTTGTATGAACACAAACAAGACACGTATTATGGCTAAGAGCCACATTTTACACCTGTGAAATGGTCATGACTTCTTTATCTGACCAGAGTTCAGAGAAAGGTGGCCCACCTGGTGAATATAAATTGTGTCTTTCTCTTAGTTCTTCTTCTGTCTTCTGGTGAAAATAAAGATGAGCATATTCACTAGGACCACAGAGTCTCTGAAACATAGAATGGGCTTTGAGACCCTAAAGGAAAAACAAAGAGTGAAAAATGTGATTTTTCTCTTTCTTTATCCTCAAAGATTTTATGAATCATCACAATTAGTCAACATTTTTATGCTGTTTATTGTATCTTTTTTCAAAGTATAGTGGTAATACTGACTCTCGGTACTTCTAGAGAAGGAATTGCAGGTACAGGAAGGAGGCCAGCCACATGCATTTGCTTTTCCCAGCTGAAGAGAATGGGTAGTAAAAGATTCGATTTGTCTCTGTCACTTCCGTTTAACCTTAGTGTCTCATAGGTTAATGAAAGCACACCACCGACATCTTTCGCCTTTATGATATACAGATTGTAAACTCAAACCCTACATGTATCATGACTCTGAATAATTTCCAAACATAAATGCATGCACATTTTCCACATATGAGATTTTCTATTTTTGTGAACCATAGGGATAAAAACTGAGAGAGACATGAGTGAGATTTTTAAATGTGTTATGACAATCAGTAACTTCACAGCTCAGTTTGGTAAATCTGACTTTTGCACTTGATTGATTATTATGGCATGAGTCTGATATTTTTCTTGATCTTTATTTACTTAGTGTTACCAAAATTATTTTGTTAAACTATGGAAGTGTCACTTTTATTTCACTTTTCCTTTACTCACTGGGATGTTTTTTTTCTATTTCTAAATCTGTATAATTTTGCTATACTTTTACTGTATTCTTTATAGTACTTACTTTATCTCTGTTACATGAATCACTGTGGCTGTCATGTAAAAGATGCATTGGAAAAAGACAAGGATGGAAGCGGGGAGTCCAATGAGAAGACAATAAGCCCCAAATGATGTTGATGAAAAAATTTCATGTGAGTAAATACTGAATTATTTTCCTGGACATTTCAGTTTGGGCTATAAAGTTTTAAGAAAATGAGATCAACGAGTCACCACCACTTTGAGTGGAAAATGGTAACCATTAATTTTATAGTCTGTAGATGGCAACTGGAGACCCTGGGTGGTACAAGTGGTTAAGTGCTTGGCTGCTAATTGAAAGGTTATAGGTTTGAGTACACCCATATGGACCTTGTAAAAAAAGGCCTGCTGATTTTTTTTTTTTTTCTGAAACACCAACCATTGAAAACTCTATGAGCACAGTTGTCAGATACACATGGGGTCACCATAGGTGGGAATCAATTGATGGCAATTGATAGGCAGTAGTTAAAAAGAATCATTTACAACAGTTTTTCCTCCAAATCTTACAAACCAGAAGCCATTTCTATCACCTAGATACAGGAGGAGTATTTCCTGGGCTCTCATTATCATGCTATGCTTCATGGTGGTCTCTAGCAATAGGCACTGAATTCAGCAAAGGGATTCCATGCTGTGGCAAACCAAGAAGTGTAGTCTGGGTGGAGATACAATCATTCCCATTACCTTTCATGGACTAGATTATGCCATGGTAAGCCACACAGTTGTGGTAGCATAGTGCCTAAGGCATTTGATTGCTAAGCAGAAGTTTGGCAGTTCAAACCCAGCGGCCACTCTGTGGAAAGACGTTGGGGCAATCTACTTCTGTAAAGATTTACCACCGCGGAAACCCAATGTGGGTTGCTATGAGTTGGAATCTACTCAATGGCAGTGGATTTGGTTTTTTCGTTTCTAAGCCACACAGCAAACAACGAGGCTCCTGTTTCCCTTTCCTTTCCATTTCTCCTGCTTCTGTGCCTCCAGGAATCAGTCTTTGCTCCCTTCTCATTGGAGTTCCTGCTTCCATTCTTGTCTTTTTCCAATGTGTCTTTTACATGATAGCCAGAATGACTCATGTAACAGGAAAAACTGACTTTCAGCTCTGTAGCCTTTATAATATTCTTGCTGTTTGCCTTTTCCCATGGGATAAAGTCTAACCTCCCACTTTGAAGGCCACTGCCTTCCACCTCTGCCCTTTGGGCACCTCTCCTTTTCCTATCTGTCATTCCTCTCTGCCTCATAGTTTAAAAATAATTAACAAGGCCAGGAGGAAAAAGACAGAGATGTGGAAAACAATGTAAGGCATCATGTGTCCAATAGATAGACTGAACAGATATTAAGATTTTTCTGTATTTGCTGTATATATACCTAAAATTGCACCTTTCATCTTTTTGTTTCCCTTCTCTCATCTTTCTTGGGGGCCCAGGACTCAGGAGATGCTTTTCTCTTGGGGGATGTTCTGTTTTAAGGCTGGGGCCTGAGATGGGCGAGCCTGAGGCTTAGAGGCTACTTTTTGCTTGGGGGTGACTCTATTTTAGGCTGGGGCCTGAGGTTGGTGGGGACAAAGGAGTTAGGAACAACTAAGGGAGAAGAATTTTTCTCAGTTTATCATCCTATGGTGACTTGTGTGTTGCTGTGAGGCTGGAGGCTATGTAATCAGTACTGCAAAATGCCAGCAGTACCTATGGTAGACAGGTTTCAGCGGAGCTTCTGGACTAAGACAGACTTGGAAGAAGGTAGAGGTGATCCACTTCTCAAACAATAGGCCAGTGAAAACCTTATGAATAGAAGTGAAACACTGTCTGATATATTACTGAAAAACTTTATGAGTAGCCCTGAAACATTGTCCAATATAGTTCTGGAAGATGAGCCCATCAGGTCAGAAGGCACTCAAAATTCGACTGAGGAAGAACTGACTCCTCAGAGTAGCAACAACCTTAACGATATGGACAGAGTAAAGCTTTGGGGCTTCCACCGGCTGATGTGGCATGACTCAAAATGAATAGAAACAGATGCACACATCTATTAATAATTAGAACATGGGATGCATGAAGTATGAATCTAAGAAAATTGGAAGTTGTCAAAAATGAAATGGAACACATAAAGATTGATATTCTAGGCATTAGTGAGCTGAAAAGGACAGGTTGTGGCCATTTTGAATCAGACAACTGTATGATCTACTATGCTGAGAATGACAAATTGAAGAGGAATAGTGTGGCATTCATTGTGGTAAAGACTGTTTTAAAATCTGTCCTGAAGTACAATGCTGTCAGTGATAGGAAAATATCCATACACCTACAAGGAAGACCAATTAATACTACTATTATTCAAATCTATGCATAAAACATCAAAGCCAAAGAGGAGGAAATTGAAGATTTCTACCAACTTCTGCAGTCTGAAATTGACTGAACATGTAATCAAGATCTGTTGATTAACACTAGTGACTAGAATACGAAAGTTGAAAACAAAGAAGAGTTACTGGTAGTTGGAAAATATGGCCTTATTGATAGAAATAATGCTGGAGATCGTATGATAGAATTTTGCAAGACCAATGAGTTATTTATTTAGAATACCTTTTTTCAACATCAGTGATGGCTATACATGTGGACTTCACCAAATGGAATACACAGGAATCAGATTGACTACCTCTGTGGCAAGGGGTGATGGAGAAGCTCAATATCTTCAGCCAAAACAAGGCCAGGAGCTGATTGTGGAACAGATAGATCATCAACTGCTGATATACACATTCAAGTTGAAGTTGAAGACAATTAAAATAAGTCCACGAGAGCCAAAATAAGACCTTAATAATATCCCTCCTAAATTTAGAGACCATTTAAAGTATAGATTTGATGCATTGAACATCAATAACCAAAAGCCAGAGGAATTATGGGTGACATCAAGAACATCATCCATGAAGAAAGCAAGAGGTCATTAGATCTAGAATTAGAAATCCAAAAGGGAAGAACATGCTCGGCATTTCTCAAGCTGAAAGAACTGAGGGAAAAATTTAAGCCTTGAGTTGCAATATTGAAAGATTCTATGGGCAAAATAATGAATGATACAGGAAACATCAAAAGAAGATGGAAGGAATACAGAGTCATTGTATCAAAAAGAATTGGTCAATGTTCATCCATTTCAGGAGGTGGCATATGATCAAGAACCAATAGCATTGAAGGAAGAAGTCAAAGCTGTACTGAAGGAATTGGAGAAGAACAAGGCTCCAGGAATTGACAGAATATCCATTGAGAAGTTTCAACAAATGAATACCTCATCAGAGGCACTCACTCGGCTATGGCAAGAGATTTGGAAGACAGCTACCTGACCAACTGACTGGAAGAGATCTATATTTGTACTCTTTCCAAAGAAAGGTGATGCCACAGAATGTGGAAATTATCGAACAATATCATAAATATTGCACGCAAGTAAAATCTTACTAAAGGTAATTCAAAACTGTTTGTAGCTTTATATTGACAGAGAGCTTCCAGAAATGCAAGCTGGATTCAGAAGAAGATGTGAAACAAGGGATATCATTGCTGATGTCAGATGGATCTTAGCAGACAGCAAAGAATACCAGAAAGATGTTTACTTATGTTTTATTAACTATGAAAACATATTTGATTGTGTGGATCATAACAAATTATGGATAACATTGAGAAGAATGGGAATTCCAGAACTCGTAATTGTACTCATAAGGAGCCTATAAGTAGATCAGGAGACTGTCATTCAAACAGAACAAGGAGATAGTGCTTGGTTCAAAATCAAGACGAGAGTGCAGCAAAGTTGTATCCTTTCACAATACTTACTCAATTTGTATGCTGAGCAAATTATCTGAAAAGTTGTATTATATGAAGAAGAACACAGCATCAAGATTGGAGGAAGACTCATTAACAACCTCCAATATGCAGATGACACAACTTTGCTTGCTGAAAGTGAGAATGACTTGAAGCACTTACTGATGAAAATTAAAGACTACAGTCTGCAGTATGGATTACACCTCAATATATATATAAAAAAAATCCTCACAACTGGTCCAATAAACAGCTTCACGATAAATGGAGAAATGACTGAAGTTGTCAAGGACTTCATATTACTAGGTTCTACAATCAACACCAATGGAAGTAGCAGTCAAGACATCAGGTGACGTATTGCATTGGGCAAATCTGCTGCCAAAGACCTCTTTCAAGGGATGGCGAACTAAGATATCTCCTTGAAGACTAAGGTATGCCTAACTCAAGCCATGGTATTTTCAATTGCCTCTTATGCATGTGAGAACTGGGCAATGAATAAGGAAGAGAAAAGAAGAGTTGATGTTTTTGAGTTGTGATGTTGGAGAAGAATGCTAAGAGTACCATGGTCTGCTAAAAGGACTAACAAATCTGTCCTGGAAGAAGTGCAGCTAGAATGCTCCTTGGAAGTGAGAATGGCCAGACTTCGTCTTACCTACTTTGATCACATTGTCAGAAGGAACCACTCCCTGGAGAAGAATATCATGCTTGGTGAAGTGAAGGGTCAATCCATGAGATGGATTGACAGAGTGGCTGCAGTGATCGGCTCAGGTGTAGCAAGGATTGTGAGACTGGCACAGGACCAGGCAGTATTTTGTTTGGCTGTGCATGGGGTCACTATGAGTCAGAGAATACTCAATGGCACCTAACAACAACATCTCTCCTAAAAATGTTCATGTTCTTAATGGTTGTAGGCACATATGTTGGTACTTTTACTATGTATGTGTCTCTGCATTAAAAAAAAAAAAATCTTGTATAACTATATAATAGGATACTAAGGATATACTTCCTGATATTTTTTCTTTGATTGGATCTGAAATGCAATGAATTAGGTCCATGATATTCCACAGTTTTTGGTGTACTATTGTTATCAGTCCACATACCCTCTCTCCATTTCACATGAATAGTTTTTTCCTTCATTCCCTCAACTCAACATGATTCACCACTCATCGTGTTTGCTTTTAATTTGCACATGTTTTATTTCTTCATAGATCTCATTCTGTCTACTGCTTCCAATTTCTAAAACCAAACATTTTGCTTTCAACATCTATTCAGTTTGTTCTAAGGAGCTGGGGTGGTGTAGTGGTTAAGGCATTTACCTGCTAACCAAAAGGTCAGTGGTTTGAACCTACTAGCAGTTCTGTGGAAGAAAAATTAAGCAGTCTGATTCCATAAAGATTTACAGCCTTGGAAACCCAATGGGAGGCACCCAATAAGTCAGAATTTACTTGATGATGGCAGCGAGTTTGGTTTGGATTGGTGCGACATAATTCATTTTATTGCTTCTGTTGGCTCTATAATTTACTTTCTAGGCAAGAACTACATTAAACTTATCTAATCTCTTTATGAAGGAGCCCTGGAGGTGCCATGGTTAAAATGCTTAATGATGTTTAATCAAAAGGTTAGGCCATTTGAACCCACAAATTGTACATGGGAAAAAGATGTGGCAATTTGCTACCATAAAAATTATAGCCTTATAAACCTTACGGGGCAGTTCTACTCTGCAAATAAGGTTGTTATGAGTTGGAATCGATTTGACAGCAATGGATTTTGTTAGTTTCTTTATGACAGACATGTGGATTAACTTTGATATAAATGCTATAGAGAATATTCTTTTACTCAGAAAACAGGTTTAAGCCAGGTACTATTCTAAATGCTTGTGATATATTTTTTTTCTTTGGAAATACAAAACAAAACAAAACAAAACAAAAACCCTTATTCCTGCTCTCATCAAGATTATATCCAAGTTGAAGGGGAGGGACAACAAAGAAAATAAACATATTAAATAGGTAACTTACAAGACATTTTAAGGTATGTTAAGGTTCATTAAACGAAAGAAAAGAGTTGAACAGGAGGATTCAGGAGTGTGTAGTGCAGGGTATGGGAGATGCGGGGTGGAGTTTTAAATAGGAGAGCCAGGGAAGGTCTTGAAAAAGAAACATTTGAGTAAAGACTTAAAGAAAGTGGAGAGTTTGCCATAAGGATATCTCGAAAGCATGTTCTCTTGTTGAGAATATACAGTACAGAAGTGCGGATTGGTGTCACATTTGGGGAATCTCCCGCACCTAGCATGATGTCATTGAGGAAGTGGGCATGGTTGATGCTCAGTGGAATACCAAGAAGATCAAGACCCCTCAGATGGTATTATTCCGTGTAACTGGGATTGGTCCATGAGCTCTTGAGACTCAGACAGAGGTAGATTGAGGCCAAGACTCCACTCTGACTGGGAACCAGAATTTGCAGTTCTCCAGGATCTTGGGTCAATGAGAATTCTGTTCTAAGAACCCTAGAAAGACTGGGTATTCCCTTTCCTCAGCACACTCTTTCTCCAATTTCCCTTCAGAAAAAAAAAAAAAAAAAAACATTGGAGAAGAGTCAGAGTATTCATCTGTGACTGTTAAAGAACTTCCCTTAAGGGAACTGGCTTTCTATTCATTTGAGGTGCTCTGTGCTTAAACTGAAGCAGCATAGTGGTTAAAGAACTCAGATGCTAACCAAAAGGTCAGTGGTTCAAACCCAACAACTACTCCATGGGATAAAGAGGAGACACTCTGCTTCCAAGAATATTGGTGCCCTTCCTCCCAAGGCATTTCTTAATGGTACAGAGAAAGGAGTCTTCCCTAGGCATTTGAGAATATTTTAGAATATGTTGTTCAGCTGCCATGGAGTCAATTGCAACTCATTACGACTTTAAATATTGCTTGGCCCTGCATCATTCTGATGATCTCCAGTATGTTTGATTCACTGTTGTGGCTACTGTGCGAATCCATCTCACCAAAGTTCTCCTTTCACCTTGCAGTCCCTCTACTTCATCAAACATGAATCTTCCTCTAATGTTTCATCTCTCCTCGTGACATCTCTAAAGTACGGTAGTTGGACAATGTTTACTTGTGATCCATAAGGTCGCCATTGGCTATTTTTAGGAAGTGAAATGGTAGGTCTTTCTTCTTAGTTCATCTGAGTCTGGAAATTCCACTGAAGCTTGTTTACCATAGGTCATCTTGTATGTATTTTATTTTTTATTACCCCCCCCCAGTTGCTACTCACCAAATTAGGATATAGAACAAGATTTTTTTATACTACGTTGTGCCCAACCTTCCTTCCAAGGAGTAGCTGGTGGGTTTGAACAGCCAGCCTTCTGGTTAGCAGTCAAATGCCTTAGGCACTACACCACCAGAGCTTCTATGTTGTGCCAATTGAGCATGATGTCTCCCGAGACTATGGTCCCAAGCCTGCAGGCCCAGTGATTCTCTCCCTCAAGGTGTTTGGTTGTTTCTGAGAAGCTACTCCAACCTTGTCCTCTGTTACTTCTGTAATATATGTGGATAATTTCCCAGCACAAGTACATATGTAAGACTATCTTCAGCCAAATCCAGCTTCTGTCTTGGGTATATTCCTGTTCTCCTATCCACTCCCGATCTTCTCACCTGTCTATGTATCTACCCATAGTCTAGTGTTTGCTCCCACTGGTAATGCAGTATTGTGCATATAATAGTATTTGCCTTTGTTGTCATTATCCTTTGTGCGTGTTTCTGTGTCCTCTTTTTCCTGCTGTCATTGTGCTGGCCACACACTTTTGTTTATTACCTTTCCCTTCACCCAAATCAACATCTGACTCCTAACTAGGCAGAACTTTTCCCTCCTCTCCCCTGGTAATCAACAAAGTGAATTTTCTCCCCTGTGTAAACTTTCCTTGACTTTTTACAATAATGGACTCATACAATATTTGCCCTTCTGTGATTGACTTAGTTCACTCAGCATAATGTCCTCCAAATTCATCCACATTATGAGGTGATTTGCGGATTCTTCATTATTCTTTAATGTTGCATAGTATTTCATTGTGTGAGTGTACCATAGTTTGATTATCCATTCGTCTGTTGATGGGCATTTAGGTTGTTTCCATCTCTTTGTTATAGTGAATTGTGTTGCAATGAACACAGGTGCACATGTGTCCATGAGTGTACTGTCTCTCACCTCTTTAGGATATATTCCTAATAATGGAATTGCTGGATCAAATGGTATTTCTCTTTTCAATTTTTAAAGAAAACACCATACCAATTTCCACAACAGCTGTACTATATTATGATCCCACCAACAGTGTATGAGAGTTTCAACCTCTCCACACCCTTGCCAGAATTTGTTATTTTCTATCATTCAATTTTGCTATTATTGTTGAGGTGAGAGGGTATCTTATTGTTGTTTTGATTTGCATCTCTCGAGGAGTTCTGGTGACATAGTGCCTAAGGAATTTGACTGCTAACCAGAAAACTGGTAGTTCAAACCCACCAGCCACTCCTCGGAAGGAAGGTTGGGCAATCTACTTCCGTAGTGATATTTCCTCAGAAACCCAAGGAGGGGTTGCTATGAGTCAGATCCGACTCTATGGTAGTGGTTGTGTTGTGTTTTAATGGATAATGATCATGAACATTTCCTTATGTGTTTGTTGGCCACCTGTATATCTTCTGTTTGTATTTTAAATATTGGTGGCATAGCTTCCAGCATCACACCAACACTCACACCACCAAGTGCGACACACTGAAAGACAGCTGGTGGTTTCAGACTATATGATGGAGAAAATGAGAATCATGCACCTAATACATCCCATCCAACATTCTCAATTCGCTGGACCATCTTCCTCATGTTGGAATGCTCCAGCATTGCACCTCATTGATCATCAGCCACCACTGAGACCAACCATCTGTTAGTTCACATAGCCACACCTAAGTGCTTAAATAAACACATTAAATCCCAAATCCTAGGTAAATCTATTTATATTGATAAATTTAGCCAGGTGAAACCTTAATATTTTATCTTCCTTAGTCCAGTACTTAAGGATCTATTCTTACTTTTGCTCTCAAGATTCACACTGTTACAGATTGGAAAGTTCTGCATTTCTTCCCCAAGACTAACCTATACACTCTCTCTATCTGGGTTCTTTTGGGATATCTCTTGATGGAACTTCAGTCAGTGAGGAATGGTGAGAGAGAGTCCTGAAGAAAATTGGCCATTTTATGAGGCAACTGACACTAAATCATTTTTAAAGAACATTTGCTGGAGAGAAACTTCTTTCTCTCTGAATAGGTGGAAGAATTGCCTTTATCAGCAAGGTGATTCCAAGAGGATGTAGAGTTTTAAAGTGCCCAGTTTATATGTGTCTAATCAGATTTCTTCTTCCCATATCTCAGGATCTCTCTCTCTCCACCTGTTCCCATAACTTCATGTAAGAAACCTGGTGGAGTTGAGCAACACACCTGAAACTGAGCAACTTCTGTATGCGGAAACACTTCAGGGGAAGCAGATGGTCTGATTCCCACCAGCTTATAAACCAGTAATCTAAGATATTTGCTTTATCTTCTTCTCTGAGTACAATCCCATGACCAACAGGGTCTGCTCTCTGTGCTGTAATCATAGCTACTACCATTATTGCAGGGATTCCTCAATATCACTGCCATTTGATTCCTTGACTTCCACCAGCACTCCTTCCCATGGCAGTCCTTCCCATGAACCATCAGTGACACTGCATGCCCGGAGTTAGCAGGGCAACACATCACTACCCACCGTTGCATCCATCCATCATCCATCAGTGAAGTTATTTTTGTGCTTCTTAAACATATGAGAAACTCAGTCAATAGCAGAACCTCATACTAAGCATTCCTTTCTTGCATGCTATCTTCTATTAAGTACTGTGTCAGCTGTAGTCTTCATTGGAAGGAGATCGGACAATCACATAAAATAATGATGGAAGGTTATAATGGTACCATTTACAAGGACATGGGCAGGTTTAATGGGAATAAATAAAAGATAGTGCTGTAGTCTGAAGCTAGCATCCCTAAAGGGATAAAAGAGAGAGTTGTTTTTTTTTTTTTTTTAATAGCAATTTTGTGTGTTATTTTTCTCAGATGACCAAATAGTTGTGTTCGTAAAATGGCATTAGAATTGTAGATATTGTTGTTGCTGTTAGGTGCCCTTGAGTTGGTTCTGACTCATGGCAACCCCATGTACACAGAACAAAACACTCCCTAGTCCTGCACTATCTTCAAAATAGTTGCTATATTTGAGCCCATTGTTGCACCACTGTGTCAATCCACCCTGTTGATAATCTTCATCTTTGTCACTGACTATCTATTTTATCAATAACAATGTCCTTCTCCAGGGAGTAGTTCCTCCAGATAACATGTCCAAGGTAAGTGAGAGGAAGTCTTACCATTCTTACTTCTAAGAAGCATTCTGGCTAGACTTTTTCCAAGACAGATTTGATTATTCTTCTAGCAGCTCCATGGTATATTCAATACTGTTCACCAACACCACGATTCAAAGTCATCAATTCTTCTTTTGTCTTCTTTATCCATTGCCCAGCTTTCACGTGCATGTGATGCGTATGGGGTGATTCAAAATACCATGATTATGCAGCCCTTTTCTGGTCCCATTTTGAGAGCTTTCTGACCTAAGTGGCTTATTTTCCTGCACTGTATCGGACAGTGTTTCCAGGCTATTCATAAAGTTGCACAGTAATGTACCAGACAGTGTTTCTCTGATATTCATAAGGTTTTCCCTGGCCAATTCTTTGAGAAGTGGATGGCCTCCTCCTTCTTCCTAGTCTGTCTCAGTCTGTAAGCTGCCGAAACCTGTGCACATGTGCAACCCTACTGGATTTGAGACACCAGTGGCACAGCCTCGAGCCTCACAGTAACATGCCACCACAGAGGACAAACTGACAGACAAGCTTGTCTCCCTTAGCTGTTCAAAACCTCTCCACCCTTCCCCATCCCCTTACATAGATCCCTGACTCTTTCCTGCTGCTTGGGAGGGTTTGGCCTGGGTCCCTGGCCTTATTTGGATCCCTGCCTCTGCTTCCTTGCTCTGTTCTGGTCTCCTGCCCCCCACCTACCTTCTTCTCTGCTTTCCCACCACTTAATGATATGGATAAGGTAAAACTTTCCAGACCTCCATTTGCTGACATGGCACCACTCAAATTGAGGAGAAAAAGCTGCAAACATCCATTAATAATCAGAACAAGGAATGTAGGAAGCATTAATCTAGGAAAATTGGAAGTTGTCAAAAAATGAAATGGAGTACATAAAGATTGATATCCTAGACATTAGTGAGCTGAAATGGAAAGGTTGTAGCCATTTTGAATCAGACTACCATGTGGTGGTCTGATGACAAGAATGACAATTTGAAGAGGAATGGTGTGGTGTTAATCATCACAAAGGATGTTTCAAGATCTTTCCTGAAGTACAATACTGTCCGTGATAGAATAATATCCATACACCTACATGGAAGACCAGTTAATGTGATTATTATTCAAATTTATGCACCAACAACCAAAGCCAAAGATGAGGAAACTGAAGATTTTTATCAGCTTCTGCAGTCTGAAATTGACCAAACATGCAATCAGGATGTGTTAATTATCACTGATGACTGGGATGCAAAAGTTGGAAACAAAGAAGAATCACTGGTAGTTGGAAAATTTGGCCTTGGTGACAGAAATGATGCTGGGAATCCCATGATAGAATTTTGCAAGACCAATGACTTATTCATTGCAAATACTTTTTGTCAACAACACAAACAGAAGCTATACACATGGACTTCACCAGATGGAATACACAGGAATCAGACTGACAACATCTGTGGTAAGAGGCAATGGAAAAGCTCAATATCTTCAGCCAAAACAAGGCCAGGAGCTGATTGTGGAATAGACCATCAACTGCTCATTTGAAAGGGCAACTTAAAACAATTCTACGAGAGCCAAAATATGACCTTGAATACATCCCTCCTGAATTTAGAGACCATCTAAAGAATAGATTTGATGCACTGAACACCAATGACCAAAAACCAAAAGAATTGTGGGATGATATCAAGAACAACATTCATGAAGAAAGCAAGAGGTCACTAAAGAGATGAGAAAAGAAGAAAGGACCAAAATGGATAACAGAAGAGACTCTGAAACTTGCTCTTGAATGTAGACTAGCTAAAGCAAATGGAAGAAATGACAAGATAAAAGAGCTGAACAGAAGATTTCAAAGAGCAGCTTGAACAGACAAAGCCAATTACTATATGAAATGTGCAAAGATCTGGAGTTAGAAAACCAAAAAGGGAAGAATAAGTTCAGCATTTCTCAAGCTGAAAGAATTGAGGAAAAAATTTAAGCCTCGAGTTACAATATTGAAAGATTATATGGGCAAAATATTGAATCATGCAGGAAACATCAAAAGAAGATGGAAGGAATACACAGAGTCACTGTACCAAAAATAACTGGTAGATCTTCAGCCATTTCAGGAGGTGGCATATGATCAAGAACCAATGGGTATTGAAGGAAGAAGTCAAAGCTGCAATGAAAGAATTGGTGAAGAACAAGGCTCCAGGAATTGATGGAATACCCATTGAGATGTTTCAACAAACAGATGCCACACTCAATCGGTTATGCCAAGAGATTTGGAAGACAGCTACCTGGCCAACTGACTGGAAGAGATCCATATTTGTACCCATTCCAAAGAAAGGTGATCTGGTAGAATGCGGAAATTATCAAACAATATCATTAATATTGCACGCAAGTAAAATCTTACTGAAGATAATTCAAAAACAGTTGCAGCAGTATATTGACAGAGAACTTCCGGAGGTGCAAGCTGGATTCAAAATAGAACGTGGAACAAGGGATATCATAGCTGCTGGATCCTGGCTCAAAGCAAAGAATGCCAGAAAGATTTTTATTTGTTCCACATTTTTTCCCCCACTCTATCCAGAACCATCTAATGTGCTCCCTTTCAGAGGGCTGGTAGTTAGTGGTAGTCGGGGACTATCTGGTTCTTCTGGTCTCAGGGTCATGGAGGCTGAAGTTGTCGTATCTCATTAGTCTCTTGGACTCAGAGTGTCCATGTGTCTGATTTTCTTCACTCTTCTTTACTCTAGATGTGGAGAAACCAATAGTTGCTCCTTAGACAGCCATGTGCAAGCTTTTAAGACCCCAATTGCTACTCACCAGTGTAGGATGTAGAACACAGTCTTTGTAGACTATGTTATGCAAGTGATATTGATGTCCCCTGAAACTACAGTCCTGAGTCCCCAGGCCCAGCAACTTTTGGTTTTGGTTGTTATTGTTGTTTGCCATCAAGTTGGACCTGACTCATAGCGACCCCTCCTTGGGTTTCTGAGGCAGTATTACTACAGAAGTAGATTGCCCCATCTTCCTTCCAAGAAGTGGCTGGTGGATTTGAACCGCCAGCCTTCTGGTTAGCAGTCAATGCCTTAGGCACTATGCTACCAGACCTCCTTTGGTTTTGGTTATGGCTAAGAATTATTTTTATAACTTTATTCCCTTTATGCTCTATTACGTTCATGGATATATTTGCAGCATATATACATACATATGTAGAAATATCCTCTGTGAAACTTATACATATTCATAGATATAGTCCAATTCTCCTTCCCATCCTTGTCCAACTTGTATGTCTATCTATGTATTCGGACTTAGATTATTGGTTATTGTTAGTACTGGCATTGCAGGATTATGTATGAATTAGAATTTACCTCTGTTGCTTTTTAACTCTTGTGTTCCAACCTGCATCTTCCATTCCTTGATTATTTTGTGCTGACCTTCTCTTTATTGTATATTGACTTCCCCTTCACCCAAGTTCCTCAGAAGGAAGATTGGGCAACTTACTTCCGCAGTGATACTGCCTCGGAAACCCAACGAGGGGTCGCTATGAGTCAGATCTGACTCGACAGCAGGGAGTTTGATTTGGTTTGGTTTTCACCCAAGTTAATATTTGTCTACCTTCTAGTTAATGGTTTACTCTCCCTTCCCCTTCCAGTCTTGGTAACCATCAAAGAATATCTCTTTTTTGTGGGAAATCTTTTTCTTCACTTTTTACAATTGTGATCTCATACAATATTTGTCCTTTTGTGATTGACTGATTTCAATCAGCATAATGTCCTCTAGCTTCATCCATGTTATGAGATATTTCACAGATTCATCATTGTTCTTTAATTCTACTTAGTATTCCATTGTGTGTATGCACCATTCTTTGTTTATCTATTCAACTGTGGATGGACATTTAGGTTGTTTATGTCATTTTATTATTGTGAGTAGTACTGTGATATACGTGGGTGTGTACATATCCGTTGACTCTTCTTCTTCTGGGATATATACCTAGCAGTAGGATTGCTGGATCATATGGTATTTCTATTTCCAGCTTTTTAAGGAAGTTTTATACATCTTCCACAGTAGTAACACCATTTTATAGTTTCACTAGCAGTGTATGAGGGTTTCAGTCTCTCCCCACCCTCACTAGAATTTGTTGTTTTTGGTTTTTTTGTTTTGTTTTATTTTTAAATTTTGCTATTAGTGCTGGAATGAGATGATATCTCATTGTTGTTTTGATTTGTGTTTCTTTAATGGCTATTGAAGGAAGGTAGTGTAGTAGTTAAGGCACTTGGCTGCTAACCAGAGGTCAGTGGTTCAAATCCACCAGACACTCCACAGAACAAAGATGAGGCAGTCTGCTTTCATAAAGATTTACAGCCTTAGAAACCCAATGTGGGTCACTATGAGTCAGAATCAACTTGATGGCAGTGAGGTTTTAATTTTTAATGGCTAATGATCACAAACATTTCTCTGTGTGTTCATTGGTCACCTAAATATCTTCTTCGATGAAGTCTCTGTTCATGCTCTCTGTCCATTTATTTTTTTAACTTAGATTATTTGTCTTTTTGTTATTGAGGTGTTGAAATTTTCTATAAATTTTAAAGATTAGTCCCTTGTCTGATGTCTTTGCCAAATATTTTTTCCCTGTCTGCAAGTTACCTTTTTACTCTTGTGGTGAAATCTTTTGATGCATATAAGTGTCTAATATTTAGAACCTCTGGTGGCCTAGTGGCTAAGGCATCTGACTTCTAATCAGAAGACTTGTGGTTCAAACCCACCAGCCACTCCTTGGAAGAAAGGTTGGGCAATCTACTTCTGTAGTGATTCCGCCTTGGAAACTCAAGGAGGGGTCGCTATGAGTCAGATCTAACTCAAGAGCAATAAGTTTTTTTTTTTTTTTTTTTTTAAGTCATCCATTTTGTCTTCTGGTATTTGTACATTTTTAGTTATGTTTGATAGTGTATTTACACAATGTATTAAGGACCCTATCTATGTTTGTCTCTGTTATTTCTTTGATGGTCTTTATACTTTTAGGTTTTACATTCAGGTCATTGACCCAACTTAAGTTCATTTTGTACAGGGTGTGACATATGGATTTCCAGTTTTGCCAGCCCCATTTGTTAGACTATCTCTTCCTCATTTAATGAATTTCAACCCTCTGTGAAATAACAGCTGTCCATAAGTGGATGAATTTACTTCTGAGTTCTCAGTTCTATTCCATTAGTCTAGGTGTCTGTCATTATACCAGTACCAGGCTGTTACTTGCTGTGGCTGTGGAGTAGGCCTTAATATTGAGAAGTGTGAGGCCTCCCACTTTGATTTCTTTCTTTAGTTGTGCTTCAGATATTTAGGATCTCTTTCCTTTCCCTATAAAGTTAGTAATTATTTTTTCAATCTCTTTAAAGAATGGTGTTAGAATCTGGATAGGGATTTTATTATATCTGTTGATCTATTTGGCTAGTGACATATTCATGATGTTATGTCTTCCTAACCATGAGCATGGTATATTCCTTCATTTATGTAGATTATTATGTAGATCTGTTTTGGTTTCTTGTAGTAGTGTTTTATAGTTTACTTTGTATAGGTTTTTTGGATCTCTGGTAAGATTTATTTCTAGTTGTTTCAACTTTTGGATGGTTATTGTAAATGGTATTGATTTCCTGATTTCTTTTAAGAGTTCTCTTCATTAGTGTAAAGGAATCTGACTTATTTCTGTATGTTGATCTTGTACCCTGACACTTTGCTGAAACTTTCAACTAGTTCTAGTAACTTTCTTGCTGAGTCTTTGTGATTTTCTATGTACAGGAGCATATCATCTGTGAATAGGTATAGCTTT
>NW_006921679.1:4672252-4686137 GCF_000298275.1 Orycteropus afer afer | reverse complement strand
TTATCTTCTGTGTCTGTGTTAATTGGTTTCCCTTTTCTTTGTTGAAGAGGGTCTGTGCAATCCTTCTGCCTAGTCCGCCATCTTGCCTCACCTCCTAAAGAATCATAGCTTTACTTCTTTAACAATCTGGGTACCTTTCATTTCCCCTTTTTGTCTTATTGCTCTGGTTAGGACTTCCAATACAATACTGAATAGGAATGGTGAAAAGGGACATCCTTAACTGTTCATAAGTGTTCCTACATGGAATACTTTCAGTCTCTCCATTTTATGTTGGCCATTGGTTTAGTATATATGCCCTTAATTACATAGAGGAATTCCCCTTCTATTCCTACTTTGTTTAGCATTTTTTTTTTTTAAATCAGGAATGGATTTTGGCTTTTGTCAAGTACCTTTTCTGTGTAGATTGATATAATCATGTGGTTCTTTTCCTTTGTTTCATTTATGTGATAGATTACATTGATTGTTTTTCTAATATTGAACCATCCTTACATAACTGGTGTGAATCCCACTTGGTCATGATGTATTTCATATATATATATATGTATATGTATATGTATGTGTGTACATATATATGGAGAGAGAGAGAGAGAGAGAGAGAGTTGGATTCCATTGGCTAGGATTTTGTTGAGGGTTTTCACATCTGTATTCATGAGGTATGACTTTTTGAAATACATTAAAAAGGTAAGAATAAGATGTTTAGAAAATTGAGTAAAAATGTATCATCTCACAAATAGTTTTTAATGCCTCAATACTCAAATAATTGTCACATACATAAATGATTATGAGGAAACTCCATGTTATACCAGATCAACAAGAATAAAAATTGAACAATTGATGGTACTGATGTTTTGACAAATTTTTATTTAAAAGAAATCTTGTTGACCAGCTTCTTATCACAAATTGTTTTTTAATTATTTTGCAATAAAATCTGTTTGAATACTTATTTATCCAATAATTAAATATTTATTAGAAATTCACTAGGTCCTGAGAAAGCTGTCTTACTCCTTCTTCAGGTTTTCAGATGTGAACTTTCCTTGTGGTTCATGCTCAGCTTGTCTGTTTCTGGAACTGATCACATAAGAAGGAGATGGTGGAGAAGGAGGAGAAGTAGCTATCACTAGCTCTCTGTGGAAATTTCCCAACTGCCTACAAGCTTGGAGTTTGTCTGGCTTCTTTCTCAATGAGTTCTGCAGCTATGAACTGTATGAAACAAGAGAAATGAAAACACAACAATTGGTATGCTAAGGTGCAGTTGTGACTATAAGTTCTAAAAAGCAAAATTTAATTCACTCTACTTGGGAGAGTAATAGACAATTGGGTGATTTGATGACTTGTACTACTTCATTTTGAGTTCTCAAATCCAAATTTAGCCTGTAGTTTCAATGAACACTTTCTACCATCTAAAAAAAAAAAAAAAAAACAATAAAAAGCCAATTGACTGCTGTCGAGTCAATTCGACTCATGGTAACCCCTCCTTGGGTTCCTGAGACAGTATCTCTCTGGAAGTAGATTTCCCAGTCTTCCTTCTGGAGACCATTTATAAATAGGCAAAGGATCTGGATATATATTTCTACAAACAAAGTATACAAATGACCATAAGTACTTAGCATCATTGGCCATTAAAAAAAAAAAAAAAGAAAGAAAAAATTCTTCTAATGCTGACTCTATTCCAACTTACTGTGACCTTAAAAGACAGAGTAGAACTACTCCACACTTTCCTATGCTATAAATCTTTATAGAAATCTCTTGTGGAGCAGCTGGTGGCCCAGATAATCAACCTTACAGTTAATCACCACACTACCAGGGCTCCTTCACTGGCCATGAAGGGGCTGCAAATCAAAACTACAAATGAGATACCATTTAATACACACTAAATTACAAAACCAAACCCATTTGTGGTGGTTAAGTTCTTGTGTCAACTTGGCTGGGCCTGGTGGAGTGGCTGGGCAGCTGAATGTAGTATTCCCCATGATGAGACTAGTAATTAACTCCATGGTGGAATCTACTGTGAGCAGCTGAATAGCTGCCTTTGGGGATGTGGTCTGCTTCCTGTATGTAATATAAAGCTTTGGGAATGGTATCTAGCTTATGGCATGCTTGGACCTTGAATGTAGCCACATTGTTGTTCAGTAGCCTGCCATGCTTTGCTGACCTTGGGACTTACAATAGACTTGAATTAATGGCCTGTCATGTGGTTTGGTAACATTGGGACTGTGCCATTTTATTTGTTGATCTTGGGATTGTTAGCCTCAGCAGCCAGTAGCTGCCTGAGTGAAGAGATGCCTCTAGCTTCAGTGGGCCGGGAGTAGGAGGCAGAGCTGAAGCTCAAGGTCGAGGGGCTTCCACCCAGTCAGTCCCTAGAGCCTGACACTTTGAACTTGGACTTAAAGCCACCAAACTGTAAGAGAATAAACTCCTGTTTGTTAAGGCCATCCCTTTTGTGGTGTATTCTTGTCAGAGTGGCACTAGGTAACCAGAACACCATTTCTATCCAGTCAGTGCTGACTCATGGTGACCCTATATGTTACATAGTAGAACTGGTCTATAAGGATTTCTTGGCTGTAATCTTAACAGAAGCAGGTCTCCAGGTTAATACTTACTCAAAACAAAAGAAAAAACTCAATGCCGTTGAATTGATTGATTCTGATTCATAGCTACCCCCATTGGATTTCCAGGGATGTAAGTCTTTACAAGAGCAGACTCCTTCATCTTTCTTCTTCAGAATGGCTGATGGCTTTGAACCATCAGCATTTTGGTTATCAGCCAAATGCCTTAACAACTATACCACTAGAGGTCCTTTAAAACTAGGAAAAAAACACTCACTGCCATCTAGTCAATTTTGACTCATAGTGATCTCTCCTTGGGTTTTTGAGATGGTATCACTATGGGAGTAGATTGTCCAACCTTCCTTCCAAGGAGTGGCTGGTGGATTTGAACCACCAGGTTTCTGGTTTCCAGGAAAATGCCTTGGGCACTATGCCACCAGAGCTCCCTCTTTTAATTCTCACTCACTGCCGTTGAGTCGGATCTGACTCATAGCAACCCCTCCTTGGTTTTCTGAGGCGGTATCACTACAAAAGTAGATTACCCAAACTTCCTTCTGAAGGTTGGCTAAAAGAAGGCAGTGAGAGCTCAGTGGTAGAATTCTTTCCATGAGAGAAACACAGGTTTGATTCCCAGCCAATGTATCTCACGGACGGCCACTGCCCTTTTGTCAGTGGAGGCTTGAGGGTTCCTGTGACACTAAACAGTTTTAGTGGAGCTTCCAGAAAGACTAGGAAGAAAGACTGGCTAGATACTTCTCCAAATCAGCCAGTGTAAACTCTATGGTTCACATTGATCTAATCTCATTATGTGTGGGGGCTTCATGAGTTTGAGTCGACTCAATGACAGCTTGCAGCAACAGCAACAGCAGCAGGACGATTAAAATAAAAAAAATAATTAGTGTCGGTGAAGATAAGTAGCAATTGGAATCCATAAATATTGTTGATAAAACTGAAATGGTGCAGTTGTTTTGAAATTGTTTGGTATTTCTTCAAATGTTAAATACAAAGTTATCATAAACAAAGGGGGAAAAAAAACCACTCATAACTCAAAGCCACCTCCGTTGGGTTTCCAAGGCTGTAAATCTTTACAGAAGTAGATTGCCTCATCATCCTCCCTTAGAGAAGTTTGAACTGCCAAACTTCCGGTTAGCAACCAGAAATGACTTACCCACTACTCCAGCAGTGCTCCACATGAGTTACCCTGTTGTTTTTGTTATGTGCCCTTGAGTCAGACCTGACTCATAGCGACCCCTCCTTGGGTTTCTGAGGCGGTATCATTACGGAAGTAGATTGTCCAACCTTTCTTCAGAGGAGTGGCTGGTGGGTATGAACCACCAGCCTTCTGGTTAGCAGTCAAGTGCCTTAGGCACTACGCTACCAGAGCTCCTTGACTTAACATATGACCCAGCAATCTAGTAATTCTACTCCTAAGTATATCCAAAAACAAGCAAACAAACTCACTGCCATCAAGTAGATTCAAATTCATAGCCCCCCTTCCTGGGGTTTCTGAGGAAGTCTGTATGGAAGTAGATTGTCCAGTCTCCCTTCTGAGGAGTGGCTGGTGGGTTTGAACCACCAGCCTTCTAGTTAGTAGTCAAATGCCTTAGGCAGTACGCCATCAAACATATACTTATGCAAAAACCTGTAAGTGAAGGTTTACAGAAATGTCATTCTTAATACTCAGAAATTAAAAACAGTCCAAATGGCCATCAACTGATTAATGGATAAGCAAAATGTTGCGTAGCCATACAACAGAATATTATTAGATCATAAAATGGAATGAAATACTGATATGTGTAAAGGAATAAATCAACCCATGAAACATTATATTAAGGGATAAAAGCAAGACAAAAAGGTCACATTTTGTATGGTCCTATTCATATAAAATATCCAGAATAAAGAAATTCATAGTAACAGAAAGAAGACAAATAGTTGCCAAGGGTTGGGGGCGGGAAGAATAGGAAGTGGCTAGTAAAGGATATTAACTTATTACTGTCTAGTTGATTCTAACTCATGGTGATCCCATATGCTATTGTACAAAGTTGTTGCTGTTGTACATATGCTGTATACAATAGAATGAAACACTGTCTTGTCCTGCCCCATCCTCACAATCACTGCCAAGATCTATCTGACATCTATCTGATATCCCTAACTCCACACGTTCTTTTGAGTCTGGCTTGAATTTCTGACAGTTCCCTTTCCATGTACTGCTGCAATTACTTTCAGCAAAGTTTTACTTGCATGTGACATTTATATTATTTAATAATTTCCACATTCTGTTGGATAACATTTCTTTGAAATAGGCACAAATATGGATCTTTTCCAGTGGCTTGGCAAGGTAGTTGTCTTCCAATTGTCTTGGCATAAATGAGTAAGCTCCTCTTGCCCTGCATCTGTTTGTTGAAACATCTCAATGGATATTCTATCATTTCTTGCAACTGTCTTTTTGGCCAATTCCTTCAGTACAGCTTGGCCTTCTTGCTTCAATATCATCAGTATTGCACATTCCAATTAACAGTAATTATCAATGCAGCTTGATTGCCTGTTTCATCAGTTTCAGACTGCAGAAGTGAGTGAAATAATATCATATGCTACCTCCTGAAATGGTTGAACGTCACCAATTCATTTAGGTACAGTGACCCTGTGTACTTTTCAGTGTCTATTGATGCTTCCTGCATTGTTCAATACATTGCCAATAGAATCCTTCAATATTGCAACTCACAGATTGAATATTTTCTTCAGTTCTTTCAGCTTGAGAAATAGTAAACTTATTCTTCCCCTTTGATTTTCTAACTTTAGGTCTTTGAACATTTCTTTATAGTACTCTGCCTTGTCTTCATGAGCTGTCCTTTGAAATCTTCTGTTCAACTCTTTAACCTCATGATTTCTTCCATTCACTTTAGCTGCTCTCCTTTCAAGAACAGGTTTCAGAGTCTTCTGACATCCATTTTGTTCTTTTCATCCTTTCTTGTCTCTATCATGACATTTTCCTTGAAGTCATCTCACAACTTGTCTGGTCTTCAGTCTTTGGTGTTCGATATGTCAAACCTATTCTTCAGATGGTCTGTAAATTCAGGTGAGGTGTACTCAAGGCCATATTTTGGCTTTCATGGACTTGTTTTAATATTCTTCTGCTTCAACTTAAGCTTACATATGAGCCATAGATAGTCTGTTCCACAGTTGACCCCTGGCCTTGTTCTGAGTGATGATAATGACCTTGTCCATTGTCTGTTTCCATAGATGTAGTTAATTTGATTCCTGTGTATTCCATTTGGTGAGGTCCATGTGTATAGTTTCTGTTTATTTGCAACGAATAAGATGAAAAGAGTATTTGCAATGAGTAATCTGTTGGTCTTGCAGAATTTTATCATGTGATCTCCAGGGTCAATTCTATCACCAAGGCCATATTTTCCAACCACTGAAACTTCTTCTTTGTTTCCAGTGGGTCCATTCTAATCACCAGTAATTATCAAGACATTTTGATTGCTTGTTTGGTCAATTTCACACTACAGAAGTGGGTAAAAATTTTCATTTCCTTCATTGGCTGTAGTGCTTGGTGTGTAAATTTGAATAATAGTCATATTAACTTGTCCTTTGCATATAGCAATTCTCATTTGATGTCATTCGTTGTCTTATATTCTGTGTCAGAGAGATCATGTTTTCTTTCATTCTCATGAGTGAAATTGTGAAATCTAAAAAAATTTTTAGGGAATATGTGTAGCATCTGCCAAAATTTTATTCTTCCTTTCTTTACTGCATTCAAAGGCTGTAATTTTATAAATTCCTAATGTTCTCTCTCAGGAGCTCTGGTAGCTTAATGGCTAAGGCACTTGACTGCTAACCAGAAGGCTGGTGGTTCAAACCCACCAGCCACTCCTTGGAAGAAAGAAGAACTTCCGTAGTGATACCACCTTGGAAACCCAAGGAGGGGTCACTATGAGTTGGGTATGACTCGAGGGCACATAACAATAACAACAACAATGTTCTCTCTCAGCTTAGTCCAAATTGTACTATGAAAATTTTGTATTTTCTGGGGTTTGAGGTACAAAGTTGACTCTTATTTCAATTTAACTAAATCAATTTATTTTTTAAATCCCTTTACCCATATCAAACTTGTCCCTTAATTATTCATCTAGTTTTTCTCCTTTGTTCTCCCCTCCCATCCCTGGTAATCCACAAAGAAAATTTCCTCCCCTGTGTAAACCTTTCCTCGACTTTTTCTAATAATGGACTCATGCAATATTTGTCCTTTAATGATTGATTTATTTCACTCAGCATAATGTTCTCCAAGTTCATCCACTATTAAGAGATAATTGGCTGATTCTTCATTATTTTTTAATGTTGCATAGTATTCCATTATGCGTATGTACCATAGTTTGGTTATCTATTCATATGCTGATGGACACTTCAGGTTGTTTCCATCTCTTTGCTATTATATTATCTTAATTTTAGTGTTAATGAAGTATCTTCTCCATTGTATTGCTTTTCTTTCTCTTTAGTTGATTTTAGGCTATATAGTGGCAGGGGTAGAAATGCATGTTATTTTATTTTTTCTCTCCAACCCTCTTGTAATTTTGGATTGAAAACCTGTTACAATAACATAGTACTAGCATGAGGGAATTATGGATTTGGTCAGAAGTTGATACTTTTAAGCTTCTTTAGAACATAAATTGTTTTCTAAAATCAAGCAGACCTTCCAGAGATCCTTGTGATTTTACTGGCATGGAATAGTAAACTTAGGCCAACCCAAGAATGGGTCTTTTGCTCACTCTTGGTAATGATCTCTTAATAGCTGCCCTTGAAATCCACCCTAGATTGTGAAACCTAAAAATAACATGAAACCATCCAAGACAATTATACAGTGGCTATGTCCTGGAAAATCTTAGCCTCATCACATCTGCATAATCATTGGTTTTCCTTTTGAAAACTCTGCATTTATAAGAGTTAAAGGGTTAACACAATGACGTAGAGTCAACTCAAGTAGTGGGAGTAAAGAGTAGTCTCTAATTTCCTTTAATTCTCAAGCCAAGTCTCTAACCACTAAACCACACTACCATTCTCTCTAATTACTCTTTTAGGTAATAGGTGTAAAAATATGCTTTTGAGGTAGTAGGTAAAATTAGAGGCTAGGTAATTGGGTAGTTTTTTGCATCCACATTGGTCACGAAAACAAAAATCCACAATGAATAAAAGGGGCCAAATAGTTTCTTAACAAAATAAAGAAAATTAAGGGGGCTTCTAAATAAATTAATACCACAAAACCAAAGAGGTATTTAGGAATTTCTCTGAGAACCCCAAAGCAGGAAGTTTTCTAATATTTACTGGAAAATGATACAAATAAAAATCTTTTTTTTCTTTCATACAAAGAACCTTTTTTCAAAAAATGCTTGATAGTTTTATCATCAGTGAGGACATCTCTCCTATTTGGTTTTGTTATTTTACTATTTAAAATCATATATGAAATAATACATTTGGAAATTGTTTTTGATTTATTTGCAATGAACTTAGTGATTCCTATCAAGATTATATGTTAACAATGCCTGAAAACAGTTTTTCCAAATTGGAACATGGATGTTCTGCAACATGATTATCATTAAAAATCTAGAAGCACTATCAGTAGTGTTCTATTTTAGAAAATTGTACCATTTATATTATCATAGAAAGAACTTTCCTCCAACATAAAATTCGTGTGTTCTGGTCACCTCACATATATATATATATCTCACCCAGCTAGATCAAACTGTATTCAAACTTTGGGTTCAATATATGATAAATAAAATTATGAATTCCTGCACTATCTACATTACAAGGATTATGTGTGAATAAAACAGTTTTACTTTTTGCAAATTTTGAAAAACTCTAAATTATATCAATCTCATAAATTTGAACTAAAATTTTTAAATAAGGGAAGGTAAGGAAGAAAAATCCTGTGGAATGCTTTGTTGCTTTCCTTTGAATGCAAAGGAGGAGGTCTAGTGGCATACTGAGTAAGGCATTTATTTGGCTGTTAATCAGAAGGTCGGTGGTTCAAACCTACCAGCCACTCCACAGGAGGAAGATGAGAATATTTACAGCCTTGGAAACACAATGAGGGTGGTTGTGAGTCAGAAGTGGCTTGATGTCAGTGAGCAGATAAAGAAAACTGAGTCTGGCTAATTGACAAGTTTCTTTATCCTACTTGAGAGTGTTCTGGTCTCCTCCAAATTAGAATTCAAAGAGCATATGGGATGTGCCAAATCATTTTGATCATGAAACACATGTGCTAAACTTCATCTTTGTTATTCTGATCCTGTAACTTCCTGATCCAATTTGATTTTTTAATGTTTCTATCCCTTACATCCTTTATTTTAATCAGTTTTTATTTTTTTAATGATAACTTTCTAATAAATTTTCTGTAATATATATAGAGTTGTAAAATTAGGGATATAGAAAGTAATTGACATATGGATTTAACTTCCACCCAATTTTTGGTTCCAAATGTCACTGTAATTAATATGTGTATGGGGTGGTGGTTATCATTAGAAAAGCATAGTATTACTTTTCAAAAACACAGATGAATAAACTTGAGATTGTAACGCAAATGTTCTGAATTATTGAGGCTGTTAAATTAAAGAAATTTTATGATTTTATAATTGTAGTTTTATTACATTAGAATGGAATCAAATAATTTCCATCAAAGATAGAGTAAGAGAGATCGAATTTACCATCCATCTAGCACCCTCCCCAGCACACATACCTTTAACAAGTATAAAAGGGGACAAAATAAGAGACAATAATTTTCAGACATTATGAAAAAGCACAAATATGTGATGCCTGAGAAAAGGGAAGCACAAGACTTCTTTAATTGCATCATTTAACTGCTTGGAGGTCTTTTCAGTCTGCATAGTGGAAAGAGAACACAAACAGAATCTGCTATTCTGAGTTGAGAAAACTGACATGGGGCTGAAGAAGGCCAAAACCCACCACCATCAGGCCAATTCTTCCTAATAGTGACCCTATAAGTCAAAGTAGAACTGCTTCATAAGGTTTCCAAGGCTGTAAATCTTTATGGAAGTAAACTAACTCATCTTTCTCCCATGAAACAGCTGGTGGGTTCAAACAGGCAACTTCGTGGTTAGCAGCCCAATGCTTTAACCACCATGCCACCATATTTCATTCAGGGATGCCAAGGTGGCTATAAGTTCCAAGGAAAGATACTATGAAAGAGGAAGCTACAAAGGCCTACCCCTGAGGCTTTGGTTGGATATTGATCTGTGTGTGCATGTAAAGAAACTACTCAAGGCCAAAGAAAGAACCATCAGATAGAAGAAGGTAGAGAAAAAAATCCCCAGTAATCACACAAACTTGGCCCTAGTTCTCACTCCCTCACCCTCACCTCATGGGAGGTGACACTGTAATACACAAACATTGAGCAGACTTCACAGGAGAGTAATATCTTAGCAGTATGGGCAAATTAGAGTAGATTGGACATTCAATTAAGATTCAATCAGATTAAAGGCTGCTTTGTTCCTGACTTTACAAAGCTTAAACACAAGTCTTAAAATAATCTGATTCCAAATAACTCAATGATATGTCAAATAGAAACTTTAACACTATTTAAAAGAATAAAACAAAATCCAGAAAGTAGCCATTTAAAATCCACAGTATCTGGAAAACAGCAAGAGTGTATGATTGATAAATAGGGGGAAAAATGTATCTTTAGAAACATGCCCAGAAAGGACAAAGAAGGGGAGATTTCAGGTGAAAGTATAAACAGCTTTTTGACTCTGCTCTGCTAAAGGGGAAATGAGGCCACACCTTCTGACCTCCTCTAACCTGACAAAAGGAAGACAGAATCACCACCAGTAGCCCAAGGTCTATCCCTGTGAGGCCAGACATTCTGCCTCCCTCCAGCCCTGACACCAACCGTTCCCCCTGAAGCACTCACCACCTTTCTGCTGGGTTTGATAATTCACTGCAGTGACCACACGGAACTCACAGATTATGGGGTTTATTAGGGACGTACCAGGCTACAATTCAAGTTCAGGAAAAATGCTCAGTCTCTCTCAGCCAACAGTCTCTCTCAGCCATTCTTTCAGCAATGTGTGTCTCTTGGTGTCTCTCTCAGCAGCGTGTGTCTCTCAGTGTCTCTTTCTCAGCAGCATGTGTTTCTCAGGAGTGTGTTTCTCTCAGTAGCACGTCCTTCTCAGCCAGCAGTCAGAGAGACTTCTGCCTCTAGGAAGCCTCCTGTTGAGCCTGGCTGAGTGGCCAAACTAGCCAATCATAACATCAGGATTCTAAGCACCTGAGAAACAGAGAATTTCCCAGACATTGCTTTGTTCCACTCCCAACAGAAAGACCCCAGGTAGATAACATTTACAATCAGAATCTTCTCAGTTGCTCACAGCAAATTCCACCATGGAGTTTACAAAGATTTATGGTTAGAAAAGCCTTACTAGGTAATTTACTACACCACATGCTCTAAGCCTCTGAGTTAAGGAGATTGAGATAGAGAAAACAAATACAAAGTAAAAGAAGAATGGGATATAAAGAGAATTGAATGATAAAAAAGAAAAAAAAAAACAGACAGTGATCTGTTGTTGTTGTTGTTATTTGCCATCGAGTCGGCCCCGACTCATAGCGACCCCTCCTTGGGTTTCCGAGGCAGTATCTCTATTGAAGTAGGATTGCCCAACCTTCCTTCTGAGGAGTGGCTGGTGGGTTTGAACCGCCAGCCTTCTGGTTAGCAGTCAAGTGCCTTAGGCACTATGCTACCAGAGCTCCTTAGACAGTGATCTACAGATACAAATACAATATTAGAAATAAAAGATACACTTGATTTGAATACTGCAGAAGTAAAACCCTGCTATTTTCTTTCTTTGTTATTTCTGGGTATGTTTCTAATGATTAATTTTTCTCCCAGTTATCAGTGAACTGATGATATAGAAATAGAAACACTACAAAGTGAAGTACAGAGGGAATAAACACTGAAAAGTAATACACAGAGTATAAATGATCTATGGGACATTATCAAGCAATCCAAGATACGTATAATGGGAATCCCAGAAGGACTGGGGAAGGGTCAAAAATACATGAGTAAATAATATTGAAAATTTTCAAAATTAAATGTGTAAGTATAAAAAGCATTGTCTATGCTTAAAATACATTCGTGGTAGTTATGTTTGTGTGTCAACTTGGCTGGGCCTGGTTGAGTGGCTGGGCAACTGGTGGTAGTTATTCCCCATGATGAGAGTGGCAATCAACTCTGTGGTGGGATCTGCCACAAGCAGCTGAGTAGCTCTCTTTGGGTATGTGGTCTGCTTCCTGTATATAAGCAGCAGATTTGGGAATGATCTCTAGCCTATGGCACTTGGACTCTGCATATAGCCGTGTTGTTGCTCAGCAGCCTGCTATGCTCTGCCGACCTTGGGACATACAATGGACTTAAGTTAATGGCCTGCCATGTGGTTTGGTAATATAGGGACTGTGCCTTTTTACTTGTCAACCTTGGGGCTTCCCAGCCTCAACAGCCAGTAGCTGTCTGAGTGAAGAAATGCCTCTAGCTTCAGTGGGAGGATTAGGAGGCAGAGCTGGACCCCGAGGTTGAGGGTCTTTCACCAGCCCCTGGAGCCTGGCATTTTTAACTTGGACTTAAAGCCTCCAAATTGTAAGAATAAAACCCTGCTTGTTAAGGCCATCCCATTTGTGGTGTATTTCTTGTTACTAGGTAGGCACTAGGTAAGCAGAACAATGTTTAAAGAGGAATTTATGGCTTGAAACAAATGAAAGAATGATGTATTATGTGATTTATAGCATACAGACAATAGCTATTTGATAACAATAGTTCAAAAGACAAGAGTAGGTAGATACAAAAAAAATACTATCATGATATTTCTATACCATATGTGAAGTATTATATTATTTGAAGGTTGACAGTGATAAGTAAAGACAAACCCCCAACCATCAATTATATTATAAATTCTAAAACAACTACTAAGAAATAAAAACAGACATACACCTTAAACATCGTTGGTAGATATAAAACAAAATCATTTGAAAAATAAAAATATTTAAACAAAAAAGTGGGGAAAGGCAAAAATAGCAACATAGTAGATTTAAATTCAATAATTCTATTAAATGTAAATGGTCTACACAAATGAAGTAAAACGGAGAAATTTTCATATTGTATTTTTTTTAATACAAGACTAAGTATGTACGATCTACAAGCGATTTATAAAAATATAAACAAATAGATGGATTAAAAGTAAAAGTTAAAAGTTGGAAACAAGACAAATAATGCAGAAACCCACAATTCACTGTCATAGAGATGATTCCAACTCATAGTGACCCTGTAGTACAGAGTAGAACTACACCATAGGGTTTCTAAGGCTGCAAATCTTTATAGAAACCGACTGCCTCATATCTCTCACATGGAGTGGCTGGGGGGCTCAAACCATCAATCTTGGGGTTCCACCAGTCCCTATCAGACCGGCAAGGATTGTCTTTTTTGTGACTTTGAGTTGTGTTCTGCATTTTTCTCCCACTCTATCCAGGACTTCCTATTCAGAATCTTTTTCAGAGCACTCAGAAATGGTAGGCAGGCTCCATCTAGTTATGGAAGGTAGTGTTCATGTGGCCCACTGGTCCTAGGACTAATTATTTCCTTGCATATTTGATTTTCTTCACTCTTCTTTGCTCTAGATGAGGAGAGACTAATAGTTGCATGTCATGTGGTTGCTCACAAGCTTTTAAGACTCCAGTTACCACTTACCAAAGTAAGATGTAACAACGTTGCTTTTGTGGATTATATACACCAATTCACTTTGTTGTTTCTCGTGAGTAAGTCCTGAGTCCCCAGGCCCAGTGACTTAGGTATTTAGTTGTAAGTAAGAAGTTTTTATAAGTTTGCCCCTTTTATACACATTCATTCTAAATTTAAAGGGATTCATTTACCGAATAGACCATATTCTTGGATAGAAAATCAGGCTCACTAAATATAAGAGGATTTTAATCATACAATGTATGTTATTAAATTACAAAATAATTAAACTAGAAATTAATAAGAAACATATAGGAAATGCCCAAATATTTAGAAATTAACCATATTTCTAAATAAATAGTAAATCAAAATGAAATTAGAATATGTTTTAGCTTAATGAAAATGAAAACATATTCAAGTTATGTGGAAAGGGCTAAAATACTGCTTTTGGAAAAGTTCTAGCATGAAATGATTATATTTAATAGTTGCAAAGTCTCCCTTAAATGGTCTGAGATTCTACCATAAGAAATGAGGAAAAAAGAGTAACAATTCTAAAGTAAAGAATGAAAATGGAAGAAAACTTAAAAAAAAAAAAAAAAAA
>NW_006921679.1:4662268-4672152 GCF_000298275.1 Orycteropus afer afer | reverse complement strand
AAAAAAAAAAAAAAAAAAGAAAGAAAGAAAGAAAGAAAAGAAATACCTGGAAACAAACAAACAAAACAGAGAAAATCAATGACAATGAAAGCTGGTTCTTTGAACAAGTAATTGATAATCAGATGGTCCAGATGATAAAGGAAAAATATAATAGAAAATAAAAACAATTAAAAATTTTTATAAAGAATGAAAGAAGAGACATTACCTCAACTTCTATTGAAAGAATAATATGAAAATATTACGAACAAGTTTAAGCCAACAAATACAATAACTTAAGCAGATAATTTCATTGAAAGATGCCAAATGCCAAAGCCCATTGTATAAGAAAGAGATAACATGATTAGACCAATCTATTAAATAATTTGAATACATAGTTTGAAACATTCCAAAGAGAGCTCTAGGTTCACAAACAATTCCACTCAATATTTAAGACAGAAATTATAACGCTTCTACAAAAACGTATTCAGAAAACTGCAACAGAACCAACATATCCAATTCATTTTATCACATCACCTTTATCCTGATACCACAACTAAACAAAGAAACTACAAATTACTATTTCTTATGAATGCAGACACATTAATCCTTTATAAAAATTATAACCAATCAAATCTGGCAAAATTTCATCTCAAAAATAAAACATTGATATGATATTCAAAAATAAATCAAATAAATTTTCTAATTTAAAAAATACATATATAATCATCAATAAATGCTGAAAAATATCAAAAAACATGCATTATTATTACTAGAGAAAAGTAGGAATAGAATGGGTCTTCTTTAACCAGACAAGAAGGACATCTATGAAATATTTACAAGTAACACCACAGCTGATTGTGAAAGACAGATGATTTCCCCCTAAGTTCAGGAACAAGGCAAGAGTAGTCACACTTCCCATTTCAATTAAAGAGGAGTCCTATATATTACAATAAAGTAAGTAAAAGAGTTTCAAATATGTATGTAGTCAAATATATATATATATACATATATGTCTGTCTTTATTCATGTGTTAGACTGGGTTCTCTAGAGAAGCAAAACCAGTGAAACTTAGAGAGAGAGAAAGAGAAATTAATCTTAGGAAAATGGATCACACACTTATAGAAGTTGGCAAGTCCCAAGTTCTTGGATCAAACGTCAATCTGGAGGTTTTTCCGGACTTACACAGCTTCAAGGGCTGAGGAGCTCAATGTTGGCAGGTAGTATACTGGCTATTGACTCCAACAAATGACGAATCCAAGATCTTCAGACCAAACGGTGGATCGTTCGCTCACGGACAGTTGTAGGCAGCACAACAGAAGCCGGATCCGCAGAAGAATGTGTCTTTTCCCAGGATGTCCAAAAATATACTGGAAGCAGGCCACACCCCTAGGGAAACTCCCATTCATTGGATTGGCTGTTCAAAACATATACATCTGATCCCATCATTGAAACAACCCACATCATAATTGCTTAAACCACACAGAATTGTGGTCCAGCCAAGTTGACACACAGCTCCAACTATGACAATTCACAAATGACATGATTGTCTACATGGAAAAAGATAGATGAAATTTTCAAAATTGCTTGTAGAAAAAATAAAATATTTAGTACGGTTACCGGACATAGACTCAATGTATAAAAATGAATAGTATATATATATGCTGTTGTTATTGATATTGTTATATGCCATGGTGTGGGCTCTGACTCACAAGGACTCTGTTGTTGTTGTTTGCCATCGAGTCAGACCTGACTCATAGCAACCTCTCCTTGGGTTTCCGAGGCAGTATCACTATGGAAGTAGATTGCCCAATCTTCCTTCTGAGGAGTGGCTGGTGGGTTTGAACTCTTTTGGTTAGTAGTCAAGTGCCTTAGGCACTATGCTACCAGAGCTCCTGACAAGGACTCTATGGATAATAAAACAAAACATTGCTCAGTCTTGTGCCATGCTCCTGATTGTTGTTATGGATGAATCCGTTGTTTCAGCTACTGTGTCAATCCATCTGACTATCTTCATCTTTTTCAATGACCCTCTACTTTACCAAGTATGTTGTCCTTCTCAGGGACTGATCCCTTCTGGTAACATGCTCACAGTATGAGAGACAAAGTCTTACCATCTTCATTTGCAAGGAGCATTCTGCCTGTACTTCTTCCAAGACAAATTCATTCAGTTTTCTGGCAGCCCATCATATTTTCAAAATTCTTCACCATGACAATTCACATGCATCAATTCTTCTGTCTTTTTTCATTGTCTAGCTTTCTCAGGCATATGAGGCAATTGAAAAGACCTTGGCTGGGTAAGGAGCACCTAAGTCATCAAAGAGGCATCTTTGCTTTTTAGGAAAATGATATTTTCAAGGAGTAAGCCATTGGTCTTGCAAAATTCTATCACGAGGTCACCAGCATTATTTTTCTCACTGAAGCCATATTTTCCAACTACGTATGCTTCTTTATTCTTTCCAGTTATCACATTCTAATCACCAGTAATTATCATTACATCTTTTTCTTTCTTTAATTTTAATTGGTTGATTGTTGTAAGGAGTGCATCTCCCTTGTGCAGGTGTTTGGCTCATAGACCTGTCTATATGGATGAGAGTTAAGCCACAGGAGTGAGATCAATTCCAGACACAAAAGGTGACTCAGGGCCATTGTCTTGGGACTTTCACCAGCCTCTATCAGATCAGTAAGGCTTTTCTAAGATTTTGAGTTTTGTTCCACATTTTTCTCCCAATGGATAGGATCCCTAATTTTGATCTCTTTCTGAATTATAACTTCTTCTATTGCTACTTTTCTGTAATAATAATCATGGATGTTTGTTGATATTTTTTAGCATTGGTAGGTAGGCACCATCTAGTTCTTTTGGTCTCTGGGTCATATAAGTTGAGGTTCTCATGGCCAAATATATCTTGATGGCAAGTTTGACCTCTTTCAGACTGCAGAAGTTGATAAAAATCTTCGATTTCTTTGGCTTTAGTGGTTGGTGCATATATTTGAATAATAGTATTAACTAGTCTTCCTTGTAGGCACACGGATATTCCCATAAAAAACACAATCACTGGAACTCACTACCATAGAGTCAGATCCGACTCGTAGCGACCCCTCCTTGGTTTTCCTTGGTTCCTTGGTGATCTTCATTGGTCTTTCTTTCCTCTATTGCTGTTTACTTACTTCTACACCTCAAAATCTAAAAAGATTGGTTTAAGGCACACCCTACAATGATACAGTTTCAGTTAACATAACAAAGAAAACCATATCCCCAAATGAGATTATAACCACAAGTATGTTGTTGTTGTTGTTGTGTGGGTTCAAGTGGATTCTAGCTCAGATCAACCTATAAAACAGAGTAGATCTACAATTTATATTTTTTGTGGGGATGAAATTCAATTCAGAATAGCACTTTTTATTTCATATTATGTAGAACACTATTCTCTCTCCAGCTGTGACTAATTCACATTCATCAATACAATTATAAATTTCAGTTATATAGCTTTAAAATTTACATTAAAAATATTGAATCCAGTTCTCTGGTGAAATTACCCATATAGTCATTTATATTCGTGAACACACTCACTATATGTATTTTAAAATCTATTTTTGATAACTCTAATATATATAAGCATAATGACTGGAGCCATTAGGAAAAAAAAATAGATACAGCAATGTATGTGTGTGTGTGTATATTGTTTTAATTATATATATATATATATATATATATATAAAGTACATATTTACATATATATATGTAGGAGATCTGATGGCATAGTGCTGAAGACATTTGACTGATAACCAGAAGGTTGGTGGTTCAAACCCACCAGCCACTCTGCAGAAGGAAGACTGAGCAGTCTGCTCTGTAAAGATTATTGCCTCAGTAACCCAAAGGAGGCCTCTATGAGTCAGAATTAACTAGATGGCAGTGGGCTTGGTTAGCTTTGGTGGTGTAGTGCCTAAGTCATTTGACTGCTAACCCGAAGGCTGGTGGTTCAAAGCCATCAGCCACTCCTCAGAAGGAAGATTGGGCAATCTAATTCTGTAGTGATATCACCTCAGAAACCCAAGGAGGGGTCATTATGAGTTGGATCCGACTCAACAGCAGTGAGTTTGGTTTTGATTTGTGTATGTATGTATGTATATGTGTGTGTGTGTGTGTGTGTATTGCTTTATCTTTTTTTTTTTTTTTTTCATTTTGGCTCTAGTAATTATGCCTAGTAATGTTTGACTGTATATTCTGCATTGTGTATGAAAACCCCAAAACAAAACCCACTGCCATTGAGTAGATTTTGACTCATAGCAACCCTATAGGCCGAGTAGAACTGCCCCATAAGGTTTCCAAGGCTGTAAATCTTTAAAGAAGCAGACTGCCTTATCTTTCTCCCATGGAGTGTGAGTTCAAACTATAGACTTTTTTTTTGGGGGGGGGTTGGTTAGCATCCCAGTGCTTTAACCACTGCACCACCAGACTCCTTGGAAACTCTTAAAGGCCCTACTGAACCACCAAACTCATTGCTGTTGACTCTATTCCAAGTCATGGCAACTCCATGTGTTACACAGTAGAACTACTCTACAGAGTTTTCTTGGTTATGATTTTTATGGAAGCAGATCACCAGGCCTTTCTTCCATGGTGCCATTCGGTGGGTTCAAACATCCAACCTTTAGGCTAGTAGTCCAGTTCAAACTCTTTGCATCACTCAGGGACCTTGGATGAGGTCATTTTCCTTCATGACTGATTTTCTTTGGTTTATGGCTGGCAGATCACCTTAATTCAATTAGAGATTGAGCTAATTCAAGACTAGCTGTCAGTTCTCATACACCTTGTCTATTTCTCATTTACTCTTGCTTCCAGGATGTAGTTAATTCCTAGCTGAATTTCTAGATGTTTGTCAGGGTTATTGCACTTTGAAGGGCTATGAACTCTAATTATTTCCCAGGACTAAGAGTCTGTAAGTAGCTACATCTCATTCTGTTTTTCAGTTTAAATTGAGGAATAATTTATAAACAATAAACTGCACCATTTAAAGTGTACCACCAGATGTGTTTTAATGATTATGTAAATAGAGAAAGAGAGCCTAGTGGCTCAATGTTTAAGCACATGGCTGCTAACTGAAAGTCTGGCAACTTGAACCAACTTAGCAGCTTCATAGGAGAAAAGAAAAGATCTGACAATCTGTTCCATTAAAGATTACAGTTTAGGAAATCCTATGGGCAGTTCTTTTTTGTCATACAGCTTCACAATGAGTTGGAGTCCACTCAAGGTCACACAACAACAATATACTGTGTATATAGAACTAAAATATAGACAATATCTCTGTGCCCCTCATAAGATTCTTTGTAGTCCTTTGAAGTTAATTTCTCTTTTTGCATCAACCCCCAGGCACCCATTGGTCTGACATTCTATTTCTGTAGACTAATTCATATTTTCTAGAATTTTATTTAAATTGACCCATTGGAACCCACCACCTGTTGTGTGGAAGGAAGATAGGGCAATCCACTTCTGTAAAGATTTACCTCCTCAGAAAACCAGTGGGGGTTGCTGTGAGTCGGAATTGACTCAATGGCAGTGGGTATTGTGACTAGCTTCTTGTACCTACCACAATGTTTTTGAGAAACATTAATATTATTGAGTATAACACTAATGCATTAATTCACTCCTGTTTTTATTGAGTTTTATTCCACTGTATGGATCTATGGTGCTGTTTATCCATTCATATGTTGACGCACATTTGGGTTTTCACTGGTATAATCCAGGTATTGATATTCATGTACAGGTGTATATTTTTGTTTCTCTTGGGTTAACAACTAGAGTTATATGGTATTAACATGTTAAGTTTTATATTTTTAAGAGGTTTTTCAAAGTTTTCATAGTTTTTACTTTCCCACCAGTAGTGTGTGAGAGTGCCTGTTGCTTCACATCTTCAACAACACTTGCTGTTGTCAGATATTTTAATTTAACTATTCTGTGGTTAATTACAGGAGCTCTTGTGGTGTAGTGCCTAAGGCATTTGACTAACAGAAGGCTAGCAGTTCAAACTCACCAGCCAGTCCTCAGAAGGAAAGTTGGACAATCTATTTCCATAGAGATATCCCCTTGGCAACCCAAGGATGGGTCGCTACGAGTCGGATCTGACTGGACGTCAGTGAGTTTGTTTTTTTAGTTTTGGTAGTTAATTACAATGGAATTGCAATGTGGTTTTAATTTACATTTTATTATTCTGATGACTAATAGTGTTGGACATTTTTTCATGTACTCAATCACCATTCTTGCATCTTTCTTTGGAGACTATGAAAAATATTTTGCCTAATTTTAAATTGGGCTGTTTGTCTTCTTACTGAATTGTAAGTGATCTTTATATGTTCAGGATACATCTGTAGCAAATATTTACTCCCTTTTTGCGACTTGTCTTTTCACTCTAATGTCCTTTCAGGAGCTTTCATTTCAGCAGAGCTTGTTTTATTAATTTTTCTTCTTGTGTATTTGTTTTGTTTTTAAAAGAAATGCTTGCTTAACACAAAATTAAAAAAAATATATATTTAGTTTTACATGTTATTCTATGAGTTTTATAATTTGATCTTTGAAATTGAGATCTAATATTTCAATATAAGAACTTCCATGTATTCCATTTCCCCATTATTAATAGATTTAATTTATATGGTACATTTGTTGCAATTGATGAACCAATATTGATACAGTATTATTAACGGAAGTCCATAGCTTATGTTAAGATTCATTCTTTGTGTTGTACAATGTTTTGGTTTTTTTAAAATGCATAATGTCATGTATCATACAAAATATATTTACTTTCCTAAAAATCTCCAGTACTTCACATATTGCTCCTCTCCCCGCAGCTCCCACTCTCATGAACCCCTGCTAAGCACTGATCTTTTTCCAAAATCACCAAACCAAACACACTGTCATCGAGTTGGATCCAACTCATAGCGACTCCTCCTTGGGTTTCTGAAACTGTACCACTATGGAAGTAGATTGCCCAACCTTCCTTCTAGGGAGTGGCTGGTGGGTTTGAACTGCCACCCTTCTAGTTAGAAGTCAAATGCCTTAGGCACTACACCACCACATATTGTTAAGGAGCTCTGGTAGGCACTTAGGCATAGTGCCTAAGGCATTTGACTGCTAACCAGAAGGTTGGTGGTTCAAACCCATCAGCCACTCTTCAGAAGGAAGATTGGGCAATCTACTTCCGTAGTGATACTGCCTCTGAAACCCAAGGAGGGCTCACTATGAGTTGGGTTTGACTCCAGGGTAATGAGTTTGTTTTTTTTGATATTGTTGTTGTTGTTAGTTGCCATCAAGTTGGTTCCAACTCATCGTGACCCTGTGCACAACACAACAAAATACTGCCTGGTCCTGTGCCATCCTCACAATTGTTGCCATGCTTGAACCCAATGTTGCAGCCATGGTGTCAATCCATCTCATTGAGGTTCTTCCTCTTTTTCTCAGACTCTCCACTTTATCAAGCTTGAGGTCCTTCTCTAGGGATTGGCCCTTTCTGATAACGTGTCCAAAGTACATGAGACACCATTCAAACCTGGAACTGAACACATCCCTGGTGATTACCTTGGAGCCCAACAAAAGACAGACTTCTAAAGTGGATAATAACACTCAAGAGGAAGGTACTCCTCAGAATAATCAATCATACGGGCAAAAAGGGTAGCATTTGCATAAATGTAAAACTCAGAAGGTAAGAAAGATCAAGAAAGGACAATGGAAACAGGGAACCCAAGAAGGAAACAAGAAGATTGCTATCACTTTGAGGGATTTATACTAATGTTATGAAACAAAGTGTATTAATTTTTGAGTGGAAAACTAATTTAATCTGTAAGTTTTCACTCAAGCCATAATTAAAAAGAAAACCAAAACAAAACAATGTACATGACAAGAAATATCAGCATCTTAACTTCTACAGAATATTCTGGCTGTACTTCTTTCAAGACAGATTTGTTTGCTCTTGTGTTCAGTAATCTTCACCAAAACAATAATTCAATTCTTCTTCTCTCTTCCTTATTCATTCCTTATTTATTCATATGCATGCTTTCGCATGCATATGAGGCTATTGAAAATACCATGGATTGGATCAGGGGCACCTTGGTGCTCAGAGTGACATCTTTGATTTTAGCACTTTAAAGAGATCTTTTGCTACACATTTGCCCAGTGCAACGCACCATTTGATTTCTCAACTGCTGCTCCCCTGGGCATTGATTATGCATCCACGTAAAATGAAATCTTTGACTATTTCAATCTTTTCTCTCTTTATCATGATCTTTCTTATTGGTTTAGTTGTGAGGATATTTGTTTAGTTCATGGGGAGGTGTAATCCATCCTAAAGGCTGTACTCTATCATCTTTATCAGTAAGTGCTTCAAGTCCTCTTCACATTCAGCAAGCAAGGTTGTGTCATCTGCATGTCACAGGTAGCTCAACAGTCTTCTTTCAAGCCTGATGCTTTATTCTTCTTCATATGGTACACCTTCTCAGATTATTTGCCCAGCATACAGACTGGGTAAGTACAGTGAAAGGATATAAGCTTGATGCACACCTCTCCTGATTTGAAACCATGAGATATCTTCTTGTTCAGTTTGAACAATAGCCAACAGCCTCTTGGTCTGTGTACAGTTTCTTCTTGAGCACAATTAAGTGTTCCAGAATTCCCAGTTTTTGCAATGTTATCCATAATTTGTTATGATCCACACAGTGGAATGTCTTTACATCATCAATAAAACACAGGTAAACATTTCTCTGGTATTCTTTGCTTTCAGACAAGATTGATCTAGTATTAGCAATGATATCTCTTGTTCTGTTCTGAACCAGACTTGAATTTCTAACAAATGCCTGTTGATGGAGGCTGTAATCATTTTTAATTATCTCCAGAAAAATTTTATTTGCATATGATATTGTTTGAAAATCTAAACATTCTGTTGGATCACATTTCTTTGGAACGGGCACAGATATGGATCCCTTTGGCCAGGTAACTGTCTTCCAAATTTCTTGGTAAAAATGAGTGAGTGCTTCCAGCATTACATCCATTAGCTGCAATATCTCAACTGATATTCTGTCAATTCCTAGAGACTTGTTTTTTAAAAATGTCTGCAGTGTAATTTGGAATACTTCCAGCTTGGACTTTTCTAGAATGCCATATAGTTGGAATCATACAGTACATCATCTTTTCAGATCCACTTATTTAACTTAGCAATATGCATTTAAGATTTATCCATATATTTTTGTAGCTTGATAGTTCATTTATTTTTATCAATAATAATATCCAACTGGGCATTTGACTGCTGACCAGAAGGCTTATGGTTCAAACCCACCAACCACTCGTCAGAAAGAAGATGGGGCAATCAACTTCCATAGTGATAGTGCCTCAGAAACCCAAGGAAAGGTCTCTATGAGTCAGATACAACTCTATGGCAGTGAGTTGAATTGAGTTGAGTTGGGTATACCACAGTTTTGAAGGACTTTTTTTTTTTTTTTTTGGTCTTAACAAGCAAGAGTTTATTCTCTTATAGTTTGGAGGCTTTAAGTCCAAGTTCAAAGTGCCAGGCTCTAGGGGCTGGGTGAAAGCCCTTCAACCTTGGGGTCCTGCTCCCAGCCCACTGGAGTTAGAGGCATTTCTTCACTCAGACAGCTGCTGGCTGCTGAGGCTGAGAAGCCCCAAGATTAACCAGTAAAAAGGCACAGTCCTGATATTACCAAACCACACAGCAGGCCATTAACTTAAGTCCATTTTAAGTCCCAAGGTCGGCAGAGCATAACAGGCTGCTGAGCAATGGCATGGCTACATGCAGGGTCCAAGGGTGCCATAGGCTAGAGACTGTTCCCAAGGCTTCTCCTTATATACAGGAAGCAGACCACATCCCAAAGGCAGCTACTCAGCTGCTTGTGGTAGATCCCACCATGAA
>NW_006921679.1:4654277-4662073 GCF_000298275.1 Orycteropus afer afer | reverse complement strand
TACCGAGCAATTTCACTTTCTATACAGCAGTTCACATATACTTTGTCTCATGTCATTGACCACAGTTTACCACAATGCAACAGCTTCCCTCCCACTTCCTCCCCATAGTTACCACTTCCCAGTGTCCATCCCTCCATACTCTCCTGCCCCCTGGGCTGTCTCCCTGTGCATAAGCAGCCTTGAAGGACATGTTGATTGCTTCCAATTGAGAACAATAAAGCTGCTGCAAACATTAGTCTGCAGCTTTTTATGAGGACATAAGTTGAAAAATCAATTGGTTAAATCCCTACAAGCTTGATTGGTGGATAATATTTAGGAGCTCTGGTAGCATAGTGCCTAAAGCATTTGACTGCTGACTAGTAGCTGTCAGTTCAAAACCACCAGCCACTCCTCAGAAGGAAGATTGGGCAATCTACTTCCATAGAAATACAGCCTCGGAAACCCAAGAAGGGGTCACAACTCCACGGGAGTGAGTTAGTTTGAGTATTCTAAAGTACAATGTTGTCAGTGATAGGATGATATCCATAGCCCTACAGGGAAGACCAATTAGTACTACTATTATTCAAGTTTACACACCAACCACCAAAGCAAAAGATGAAGAAATTGAAAATTTTCACCAATTTATGCAGTCTGAAATTGACCAAACATACAATCAGGATGTATGGATTCTTACTGGTGATTGGAATGTAAAATTTGGAAACAAAGAAGAAGCACAAATAGTTGGAAAATATTGTGTTGGTGATAGAAATGACACTGGAGATACCATGATAGGATTTTGCAAATAACTTTCTTAAAGAACATAAACAGCAACCATACATGTGGACCTTGCCAGATGGACTACACAGAAATCAAATCAACTATATCTGTGGAAAGAGGTGATGGAGAAGCTCAATATCATAAGTCAAAACAAAGCCAGGACCTGACCGTGGAACAGACCATCAGTTTTTTGTATGCAAGCTCAAGTCGAAGCTGAAGAAAACTCAAAGAACCCCATGGGAGTTAAAATATGAGCTTGAGTATATCCCACCTGGAGACCATCTGGAGAATAGATTTGGTGCATTGAACACCAGTGACCAAAGACCATACCAGTTGTTGGGATGACATCATACAAGAACATCATACATGTGCTCAATTTTTATACTAAAATTGGAATGATACACTGATTAGCATGGCCCCTGCACAAGGATGGTGTGCAAATTTCTGAAACATTCTATATTTTTGGCCAAGGCAGCATCTGTCTGCTAGGGCCCAGGCATGTAGACTCAGCCATGCTGCTCCTCCCCAGACGCACTCCTCTGCCTTTGGGTGTGCAACAAACAATCACTTGGGGTGCGGGGCTACGTGGCACTTCACTTCACCCCATCAATTTATTTTTGCACAATAAATTGTTTAAAACTTAAAAGAAAAAAAAAAGAACATTATACGTGAAGAAAGCAAAAGGTCATTAGAAAGACAGGAAATGAAGAAAAGACCAAAATGGATGTCAGAAGAAACTCAGAAACTTGCTCTTGAATAGAAAGTAGCTAAAACAAAATGAAAAAAATATTGAAATAAAAGAGCTGAACAGATTTCAAAGAGTAGCTTGAGAAGACAAAGTAAAATGTTATAATGAAACATGCAAAAATCTAGAATTAGAATGCCAAAAGAGCAGAACATGCTTGGCATTTCTCAACCAAAAAGAATTGAAGAAAAAAATTCAAGCCTTGAAAGGAAATATTGAAGGATTTTATGGGCAAAATATTGAACATCAAAGGAAGACAGCAAGAATAAAAAGAGTGACTGTCCTGATTTGAAGGCCCCTAACAACAATATGGTCAAACATGCAATCAAGATGTATTCAATATTACTGATGATTTGAATGCAAAAGTTGAAAATGAAGAATCACCAGTAGTTGGAAAATACAGCCTTGGTGACAGAAATGATGCTGGAAATTGCATAATAGAATTTTGCAAGACCAATGACATATTCATTGAAAATACCTTTTTTCAACAACATATATGATGGCTATACATGTGGACTTGGCCATATGGAATATACCAGAATCAGATCAACTACATCTGTGGAAAGAGGCAACAGAGAACCTCAATATATTTAGCCAAAACAAAGCCAGGAGCTGACTGTGGAACAGACCATCAACTGCTCATCTGCAAGTTAAAATGAAGCCGAAGACAATTAAAACAAGTCCATGAGAGCCAAAACATGATCTTGATTTTATCCGACCTGAATTTGGAGACCATCTGAAGAACAGATTAGTTGCATTGAACACCATTGGAGGAAAAGTAAATGAGTCATGGGATGACATCAAGGATATCATCCATGAACAAAGCAAGAGGTCATGAAAAACACAGGAAAGGAAGAAAAGACCAAAATGGATATCAGAATAGCTCTGAAACTTGCACTTGAATGTAAAGTAGCTATAGCAAATGGAAGAAATGACAAGATGAAAGAGCTGAACAGAAGATTTCAAAGAACAGTTCAAGAAGACAAAGTTAATTATTATAATGAAATGTATGAAGACCTGAAGTTAGACAACCAAAAGGGAATAACATGGTTCACATTTCTCAAGCTGAAAGAACTGAAGAAAAATTCAAGCATTGCGTTGAAATATTGAAGGATTCTATGGGCAAACTATTGAATGATGCAGGAAACATCAAAAGAAGATGAAAGGAATGTACAGAGTCACTGGGCCAAAAAGAATTGGTCGATATTCATCCATTTCAGGAGGTGGCACATGATCAAGGCACATGATCAAGAACCAATAGTATTGAAGGAAGAAGTAGAAGCTGACTGAAGGAATTAGCAAAAACAAGACTCCAGTAATTGGTGGAATACCTATTTAGATATTGCAGTAAATGGATAACAGTCTGGAGGCACATACTCATCTATGCCAAGAGATTTGGAAGGCAGCTACCTGGCCAACTGACTGAAAGAGATCCATAATTGAACCTATGCCATAGAAGGATGATCCCATCTAGAACAATATCATTAACATCTCACTCAAGTATAATCTTGTTGATGATAATTCAAAAATGGTTGCAGTAATATATTGCCAGGACCTTCCAGAAATGCAAGCTGCATTCAGAAGAGGACATTGCTGATGTCAGATGGCTTAAAGCAGAGATTACCACAAAGATGTTTACTTGTGTTTTATTGACTATGCAAAAGCATTCAACTATGCAGATCATAACAAATTATGGATAACACTGAGAAGAACAAGAATTCCAGAACACTTAATTTTACTCATGAGGAACCTGTACATAGACTAGCAGGCTGTCATTCAAACAGGACAAGATGATACTGCATGGTTTAAAATCAGGATAGGAATGTGTCCAGGTTGTATCTTTTCACCATACTTGTTCAAACTGTATGCTGACTAAATTATCCGAAAAGTTGGACTACATGAAGAACTTTCATATGTTCTTTCCTTTTGATTGTCTAACTCCAGGTCTTTATACATTTCATTATAATAATTAACTTCTCAAGACTAGCGGAAGGCTCATTAACAACCTACAATATGCAGATGACACAACCTTGCTTGCTAAAAGTGAACACGACTTGAAGCACTTACTGATGAAGATTAAAGACTATGGATTTACACCTCAGAAGAAAGAAAACTAAAACCTCACAACTGGACCAATAAGCAGCAAAATAATAAATGGAGAAAAGATTGAAATTGTCCAAGATTTCATATTACTTGGATCTACAGTCAACACCAATGGAAGCAGCAGTCAAGAAATCATACAACTTAATTGCACTGGGCAAATCTTGGACAAAAGACCACTTTAAAGTGCTGAAGAGCAAAGATATCTCTGTTAATACTAAAGTGTGCCTAACACAAGCCATGGTATTTTCAGTTGCCTCATGTGCATGTGAGAGCTGGACAATGAATAAGGAAGACTGAAGAAGAGTTGATGCCTTTGAGTTGTAGTGTTGGAGAAGAATACTGAAAGTTCAAGGTACAGCAAGGATTGTGAGGCTGGTGCCGGACTGCGCAGTGTTTTGTTCTGTTGTACACAGGGTTGCTATGAGTCGGAGCTGACTCGATGACTCCTAACAACAATAGTAGGAGTGTAAAGAGCTCTGGTGGTGCAGTGGTTAAAGCATTTGGCTGTGAACCAAAAGGTCAGCAGTTTGAACCCACCAGGAGCTTCATGGGTAAAAGACGATGCAGTTGTATAGCTTTGGAATCCCTATGATTCCAAATGATTCCTGTGATATCCCTGGAGGTTGCTATGAGTCAGAATAGACTTAATGGCAGTGAGTTTAATAAGTTACAGTGATATCCCACTATTATTTTTATTTGCAATTCCATAATGGTAAATGCCTTTGAACATTTTTTCTTATGCTTATTTTCCATCTGCATATCTTCTTCCATGAAGCACCTGTTCAGATCTTTTGCCCACTTTCTTTTTTAATGGATTGTTTATTTTCTTATTGCTCAGTTTTAAGGGTTCTTTGTATATTTCACATATATTTTTCTTAATCAGGTTTATTTTTAGGAAGTATTTTTGCCCAGTCTTTGGCTTGTCTTTTTATTCCTTTAACTAAGTTGTTAACAGAGGAGCGGTTTTTAATTATAATTAAATTTGGCATACATTTTTTTCTTTCCTGGTAGTGCTTTTGTAGTCATATCTAAAAGCTCTCTGTCAAGTTCAAGGTCACTTAGATTTTCCCCTACATATTTTCTAGACATTGTTCTTTGATTCATTTTCAGTAAATTTCTTGGGAAAGTGTGCATGTGTATTTATTTATTTATTTTTAGTATATAAGTGTCCAAATGTCTCAAGATCATTTGTTAAATGGATTATTCTTTCTCCATTGCACTTCCTTTGCTCCTTCTCAAAGATGCAGGAAGTCTGCTGAGGTATTGGTTAAAGCATTCAGCTGATAACCAAAAAGTCAATGGTTCCAACTCACCAGCTGCATTTTGCAGGAAAAAGATAAGGCAGTCCATTTCCACAAAGATATGCAGCCTAGAAAGCCATCTACTCTGTCCTATAGAGTTACCATGAATCAGAATCAACTGGATCATGGTGGGTTTGGTTTTGGATTTTCGAAGATGAGTTGACTCGGCTTGCATGGGTTATTTCTGAGCTCTTTACTCAGTTCCATTGATCTATGTATCTATTCTTTTGCTAGTACCACAATGTGTTGATTATACTAACTTTACAGTAAGTCTCAAGGTCAGGTAGTGTCTGTCCTCCAACTTTGTTATTTCTCTTCAATGTTGTGTTTTTAGAATCAGTTTTTGGTCTCTACTAGGAGCTCTGGTAGCGTAGTGTCTAAGGCACTTGACTGCTAGCCAGAAGACTGGTGGTTCAAACCCACCAGCCACTCCTAAGAGAGAAGGTTGGACAATCTACTGCTGTAGTGATACTGCCTGGGAAACCCAAAGAGGGGTCGCTATTAGTCAGGTCTGACTCCACGCCACATAACAACAACCAACAATATAACTTGCTGGGATTTTGATGAGGATTACTTTGAGTTCATACCTCAAGTTGAAAAGAACTGACATTTTAATAGCATTAAGTCTTCCTAACCATGCACATGGAATATCTCTCCATTTCTTTTGATAGTCTTTGATATCTTTCATCAGAGTTTTATAATTTTTCTTATATAGCTCTTGAACATACTTTGTTTGATTTATATTTAAGTATTTTATCTATTTTTTAATGCTAATGTAAATGGTGTTGTATTTTTAACTTCAAATTCTAGTTGTTTATTGAGTATGTAAGGAGTCCTGGTGGTGAAGTGGTTAAGTATTTGACTGCTAACTGAAAAGTTGATGGTTTGAATCCACCAGATGTTCCATGGAAGAAAGATGAGACATTCTGCTCCCATAAATATTACAGCCTTGCTACAGGGTTACTATGTGTGGGAATTGACTCTATGACAATGGATTGTTGTTTGTTTTTTAACTTTTGAGGGTTATTGTATTTAAAAAAAAGCAATTAACCTTCTATCCTTCAACCTATAATTGCTGATTAGTACTATATATATATATATATATTTTAATTCCTTGGATTTTCTACATAGCCAACCATGTCATATGCAAACAAAAACAGTTTTATATCTTCTATTCTGATGAGATCAGGTGCATTCAGGGTGGTATGGCCATATTAGTATCTATTAGTATATCTTCAATTCTGGTCAGTATATATTTATTTTATTTCAATGTGTCATTAGTTAAGATTGCCAGTACGGTGCTGAATAGGAGTGGTGAGAAGAGACATCCCTTTCTTGTTTCAATCTTAGGGGAAAACATCCAATTCTCACCATTAACTGGGATGTTAGCTAGCTAACTAGCTAGATGTTCTTTAACCAGTTAAGTTCCCCTTATTCTTAGTTACTGAGAGTTTGTGTCATAAACAGATGTTGGATTTTTCCAAATGCTTTGTCTGCTTTTATTGATGTGACCATATATTTTTTCTTCTTTAGATTGTTGATGTGATGATTTAGACTAATTGATTTTCAGTTGTTGAATTAATGTCACAAACCTGGAATAAATTTTACTTGGTCTTAGAGTATAATTCTTTTTTATTATTGTGCACTGAATTGGGTCCAGAGAAAGTGGGAGAAGAGACACAGAGAGAAAGAGGAAGAATGTCCTAAGATTGTGAAGCGTCAAGCCAAGGAACAAGTGGAGCTACCAGAAGCTAAGAGGGAAGCATGGACCAGATCCTCCCAGAAAGTGTGAGAATGACCCAACACACACTGATCTCAGACTCCCAGCACAGAGACAAAAGAGGATTTATAAGTTGTTCCTTCTTCATGTATTTCCTGGAAACAATTGTAAAGAATTTTTATAATCTGTTCCTTAAATGTTTGGTATACATTACCAATGAAAGCAGCAGGCTGAATGCTTTCTGTTTGGAATTTTATTAATTGCTGCTTCAATTTATTTAACAGATATGCCAAAACCAAAAACCAAACTCACTGCCATCGAGTCGATTCTGACTCATAAAGACCCTCATTGGGTTTCCAAGGCTGTAGATCTTTATAGAAGTAGATTACCCTATCTTGTTTCAGCAGAGCAGCTGGTGGGTTTGAACTGCCGACCTTTTGGTTAGTAGCCAAAAGCCTTACACACTGCGCTCCCAGAACTCTTTTAAATAGATGTGGGCCTAATAAATTTATTTATTTATTTTTGTGTGAGTGTGGGTAGATTGTGTCTTTCAAAGAATTGGTCCAAGTCATCTGAGTTATCATAATTTCAGTATAGAATTATTCATAATATGTCTTCATTTTCCTTTCAGTGTTCATGGAAAGAGTAGTGAGGAGTCTTTTCCATTTCTGATATTAGTAACTTGTTTCCTCTTTCTTTTTGCTTGTTAGCCTGGCTAAAGTTTTATCGGTTTTATTCATCAAGTTTTGTTGTCATGGTTTATCTCACTCCTTGGAAGGAAGATTGGGCAATCTACTTCTTTAGAGACACCACCTTGGAAAACCAAGGAGGAGGCACTTGAGTTGGAAAAGACTCAACGACAGTACATTTTTTTATTATTATTTATTTTATTTCTAATATTTTTATGTCTTTGTAGTTAAGGTATGTTTCTTGTAGCTTTATAATTAGTTTTGCTTTTTCTTTTTTTAATCTTATACAATTGCTATGAGCCTAAATCTACTTGACAGAAATAGGCTTGTTGTTGTTGTTGTTGTTGTTATATGCTGTCGAGTCGGCCCCGACTCATAGCGACCCCTCCTTGGTTTCCGAGGCAGTATCACTACGGAAGTAGGATTGCCCAACCTTCCTTCCGAGGAGTGGCTGGTGGGTTTGAACCACCAGCCTTCTGGTT
>NW_006921679.1:4628755-4653727 GCF_000298275.1 Orycteropus afer afer | reverse complement strand
AAAAAAAAAAAAACCTCACTGCCCTTGAGTCGATCCCAACTCAAAGTGACCCCTTTTGGGTTTCTGAGGCTGTAAATCTATACTGAAGTAGATTACCCAGTCTCCCTTCTGTAGAGCAGCTGCGGGGTTTGAACTGCCAGGCTTCTGGTTAGCAGTCAAATACCTTAGGCACTATACCACCAGAGCTTCCTTTACCTCCTCAAAGCAGAGTTGATTTTAATGATGTGGATGGAGTAAAGCTTTTGAGACCTTCATTTGCTGAAGTGGCACGATTCAGAATGGGAAGAAACAGCTGCAAATATTCATTAATAATCAGAATGTGGAATGTGCAAAGTGTGAATTTAGGAAAATTGGAAGTTGTTAAAAATGAAATGGAACACTTAAAGATTGACATCCTAGGTGTTAGTGAGCTGAAAAGGACTTATAGTGGCCATTTTAAATCAGAGAATCATATGGTCTAGTATGCAGGGAATAACAAATCAAAGAGGAATGGCATTGCATTCATTGTCAAAAAGAGTATTTCAGGATCTATTCTGAAGTATAATGTTGTCAGTGATAGGATAATATCCATACGTCTACCAGGAATACCCACCTGAATTTAGATGTCATTTGAAGAATATATTTGATGAATTGAACACCAGTGACATCAAAGACATCATACATGAAGAAAGTGAAAGGTCATTAAAAAGACAAGAACAGAAGAAAAGATCATAAGAGATGTCAGAAGAGATTCTGAAACTTGCTCTTGAAAGGAGAATAGCTAAAGTGAATGGAAGAAATAATGAAATAAAAGAACAGAACAAAAGATTTCAAAGGGAGGCTTGAGAAGACAAAGTAAATATTTTGATGAAATGTGCAAAGATCTGGAATTAGAAAACCAAAAGAGCAGAACATGCTCAGTATTTATCAACCAGAAAGAATTGAAAAGAAAAAAAAAAAATCAAGGCTTAAGTTGCAACATTGAAGGACTCAATGGGGAAAAAAAATGTATGATGAAGCATCAAAAGAAGATGGAAGGAATACACAGAGTCATTTTAACAAAAAGAATTGGTGATTTTTAACTATTTTAGGAGGTAGCCTATGATCCAGAATAGATGGTAGTGAAGAAAGATGTCCCTGCTGCACTGAAGGAGTTGGCAAAAAAACAAGACTCCAGGAATTGATGGAATACCCATGGAGATGTTCAACAAATGCATAAAGCATTGGAGGCACTTACTTGTTTATGCCAAGAAATTTAGAAGACAGCTACTTAGCCAACCTACTAGAAGAATTGCATATCTGTGCCCATTCCAAAGAAAGGTGGTCCAACAGTGTGTAAAAACTGTCAAATAATATCATTAATATCATACACAAGTAAAATTTGGCTGAAAATAATTCAAAAATGTTTGCAGTAATATATTGACAAGGAACTTCCAAAAATTCAAGTTGGATTCAGAAGAAGACGTGGAATGAAGGATATCATTGCTGATGTCAGACGGATCTTGGCTGAAAGCAAAGAATACCGAGAAAGTTTTACCTGTGTTTTATTGACTATGTGAAGGCTTTTGACTATGTGGATCATGACAAATTATGGAATAACATGTAGAGAATAGGAATTCCAGAACACTTTTGTGTTTATGATGAACCTGTGCATAAACAGTCATTTGAACAGAACAAGGGGGTATTGTGTGGTTTAAAATCAGGAAAGGTTGCATCCTTCTGTTATACTTATTCAATCTGTATGCTAAGCAAATAATCCAAGGAGGTAGATTATATGAAGAAGAACGTGGCATCAGGATTGAAGGAACACTCATTAACAACCTGTAATATGAAGATAACACAACCTTGCTTCCTGAAAGTGAAGAAGACTTGAAGCACTTACTGATGAAGATCAAAGATTTTATTACAGATTCACCTGAACATAAAAAAAAAAGAAAAACTCCTCACAGCTAGACCAATAATCAACATCACAATAAATGGAGTAAAGATTGAAGTTGTCAATGATATCATTTTACTTGTATCCATAATTAATGCCTATGGAAGCAGCAGTCAAGAAATCAAAGGTCATGTTGCATTGAGCAAATAGGATGCAAAAGACCTCTTTAAAGTGTTTAAGAGCAAAGATCACTTTGAAGACTAAGGTGTGCCTGACCCAAGCCATGGTGTTTTCAATAGCCTTATATGCGTGTGAGAACAGAACAATGAATAAGGAAGAACACAGGAAAACTGATGCATTTGAATTGTGGTACTGTCAAAGACTGTTGAATGATCCATGGATTGATAGAAGAATGAACAAATCTGTCTTGGAGGAAGTGCAGCTGGAATGCTCCTTGGAAGAGATAATGGCCAGACTTCATCTCTTATATTTTGGTCATGTTGTCAGAAGGGAATAGTCCCTGGAGAAGAATATCATGTTTGGTAAATTAGAGGGTTAGCAGAAAAGTGTAAGACTTTCAATTAGGTAACTCAACGTAGTGATTAGGAGGAAGGACTCAAGTATGGCAATAATTGTGCGGGTGCTGCAGGACTGGCTGGATTTCATTCTGCTGCACACTGGGCCAATAGAAGTTGGAGCTGACTTGACAGGACCTAACAACAACATGTGTGTGTGTGTGTATAATTTGCATTATGTATTTACATTTGTATATACATAAGTATTGGAGTTCTAGTAGCACTGTGGTTAAACCATTGGGCTGCTAACCAAAAGGTCAGCAGTTCAAACCCACCAGCCACTCTTTTGGAGAAAGATGAGGCAGTCTGTTTCTATAAAGATTTACAGCCTTGGAAACCCTATGGGGCAGTTATACTCAATCCTATAAGGCCTCTATGAGTGGGAATTGATTTGATGGCAATGGATTTGGTTTTATACACATATAGTATATTCATAGATATTACATACTCATACAAGGAGCTCTTGTGGTGAAGTGGTTAAGGCATTCAGCTGCTAACCAAAAGGTCAGTGGTTCACCCACCAATCACTCCATAGGAAACAGAGGAGGCAATCTGCTTCCATAAAGATGACAGCCTTATAAAGCCTATGGGGCAGTTCTAGTCTGTCTTATAGGGCTGCTGTGTGTCAGAATAGACTTCATGGCAGTAGGTTTGTTTTGTTTTATATACTCATAAATCCTGTTATTTTTTTACATTCATATATATCTTCAAAAGATCAATTTTTAAAAACCTCTACAGCTTATTTTATTTTAACCCACATAATTAAAATTTTCCATGCTCTTCAATTCTTCTTGTGAAGTTAAGTAACCATCTGATATTTTATCCCACCAGCCTGAAAAGTTTCCTTTAACATTTCTCATATTGCCCTTGTACTTTTAAGAATTCCTCAGCTCTTGTGTATCTGAAAATATTTCTGTTAAGTCTTCATTCATGAAACATACTCTCAGTGTATACATAATTCTTGATTGAGCATATTATTTTGTTGTTTTACCCCTTTAACTATCTTATTTCCAAATCTTTTTGCCTCACAGTTACTCTTATGAAGTTAACCATTACCATTATTCTCCTTTGTGCAGTATGTCGTTTTTTTCTGCCAACTTTTAAGATTTTATCATTATTTTTTTTGGATTTCTGCATTTCGACTAAATACCTGGGATGAATGTGCTTTTTTTGCATCATGATGGGAGTTTGCTGTGCTTTTTATATCTGTAAATCAATTTACAAATTCCAGCTCTGGTAGCGTAGTGCCTAAGGCACTTGGCTGCTAACCAGAAGGCTGGGGGTTCCAACCCACCAGCCACTCCTCGGAAGAAAGGTTGGGCAATCTGCTTCCGTAGTGATAGCACCTCGGAAACCCAAGGAGGGGTCTTTATGAGTCAGGTCTGACTCGACGGCACATAACAACAACAACAACAACATATTTAGGAAGTTTTCTGTCATTATTTCTTCAGATACTTTCTTCAACCACTGTTTCTCTCTCCTCTTTTTCAAAAGTCCTAATTAATATATTTTGACTGTTTGATATTAACAGTCTTTGAGGTTCTGTTCAGTTTTCTACAATTTTTAAATTATTTTTTATTACTTCTCTCACTTCAAAATTACTGGTTGTCTCTTTGGACACTAATTTTCCTTTGATCTCACCCATTGAATTTTTATTTTCAGTTGTAGAATTTAGATAATTAATAGATTTTGTTTCATTTCTGAGACTTACTGTCCTTTCATTCATTAATATTATATTTTCCTTTATTTTTAAAAAATATGTTTCCCTTTACATTTTTTACGTAACAGCTGCTTTGAAATCTTTGTCTAGGCTCACTTAGAGAAAGTTTCTATTACCCAACTTTTATTCTTAAGTATGTTATTATTTTTTAGATGCTGTCAAGTCAGTCATGACTCATAGCCCAGTACTGCACCATCCTCACAACCGTTGCTCTGCCTCAGCCATTTTTTTAACCACTGTGTCCATCTGTCTCATTGACAGTCTTCCCCTTTTTCACTAACCTTCTACTTTACCAAGCAAAATATCCTTCCTCCTCCAAGGAGTGGTCCCTCCTGATCACAGGACTAAAGTATTAGAGACTAAATGTGGCCATTCTCACTTCTAAGGATCATTCTGGCCATACTTCTTCTAAGACAATTTGTTCATTTTTCTGGCATATTCAGTATTCTTGGCCAATTGTTGTTGTTATGTGCTATCGAGTTGGACCCAACTCATAGTGACCCCTCCTTGGGTTTCCAAGGCAGTATCACTATGGAAGTAGATTGCCCTATCCTCCTTCTGAAGAGTGGCTGGTGGGTTTGAACCACCAGCCTTCTGGTTAGCAGTCAAGTGCTTCAAATGCATCAATTCCCCTGCAACCAATCTTATTCATTATACAGCTTTCACACACCTTTGAGGCTATTGGAAAAAAAAAAAAAAAAAAATGGTGTGGATCAGTCACATCTTAGTCTTCAAAGATATCTTTGCTCTTTAATACTTTAAAGTCTTTTGCAGCAGATTAGTCCAATGCAATACATCCTTTAATTTCTTGACTGCTGCTTGCATGGGGTCCAGTACGTCATCAGATGGTCTCTACATTTAGATGGGATATGTTCAAGGTCATGTTTTGGTTCTTGTGGACTTGTTTCAGTTTTCTTCAGATTCAGCTTAAACTTGCATATGAGGAATGGATGGTCTGATCTGACTGATGATATTGAATTTCTCCATTGTCTTTTTCCAGAGTTGTATTCAATTTGATTCCTTGGAACTCCATGTGGTGTGGTAAATGTTTTATGTTGTTGGTTTTACAAAATTCTATCATGTGATCTCTGGCATCGATTTTATCACCAATTCTGTATTTTCCATTTATTGATGCTTTTTTGTTTCCAACTTCCATATTCCAAACACGAGTAATAATTAATGCATATTGATTGTGTATTTGATCAATTTCAGATTGCAGAAATTGGAAAACGTCTTCAATTTCTTTATCTTTGACTTTAATATTTTATGTGTAAATTTGAATAATAGTAATATTAATTGGTATTCCATGTAGACAGCATCCTACTTCAGGATAGATCTTAAATGTTCTTTCTGACATTGAATGTGACCCACTCTTCTTCAATTTGCCATTCCTGGCATAGCAGACCATATAATTGTCTGATTAAAAATGATCAATACCACTTCATTTCATCTCACTAATGCCTAAACAAACAAATCAACAAACCAACAAAACCCCACTGCCATTGAGTTGATTTCAATTCATAGTGACACCCATTGGGTTTCCAAGGCTGTAAATATGGAAGTATATTACCAGAGCAGCTGGTGGGTTTGAACCACTGAGCTTTTAGTTAGCAGCCAAATACCCTACCAACTATGCCACCAGAGCTCCTTCACTAATGCCCAGCATATCAATATTCCATTTCATTTTTGACAACTTCCAATTTTCCTAGATTCATACTTCTTATAGTCCATGTTCCAGTTATTAATGGATGTTTGCAGCTATTTGTTCTCATTTTGAGTCATGCCACATCAACAAATCAAGGTCCTGGAATCTTTACTCCATCCTCATCATTAAGACTAGTTCTACTTTGAGAAGGCAACTCTTCCCCAGTCATAGTTTGAGTGCCTCCAATCTAAAGGGTCATCTTCTGGCACTATATCAGACAACATTTCATTGTTATTCATAAAATTTTCAATGGCAGTTTTTTTCAGATATATACCTGGCCACGTCTTCCTTCTTAGTCTGTCTTAGTCTGGAAGCTCAGCTGTCCATCATGAGTGACATTGCTTATATTTGAAATACCAGTGGCACAGCTTCCAACATCACAGCAACACATAAGCCACCATGTTTCTTTGCATGTCTTATCATTTTGAGTTGAAAACTGGACATTGTAGACATCATATTGTAACAACTGAGGATTCTGCAATGTTCTCCTAAGGACTGTTTTAGTTCTCGCAGGTCATTAACTTGCCTGAACTCAAATTTCAAACTTTGTCTCCCTCTCCCGACCCCTAGTATGCAGCTGCTAATATTTCTGATATGTTTATATGGTTCCCAGCAGCTGCTTTTTTTTTTTTTTTTTTTTTTTAGCTCAATCCTCAGGGCTACTTCACTAGGCCTGTTAATTTCATGGTCAGCCAGGATTTGGGTAGAAATCATACTCATATTTTGGGGTTTACTTTGTGGCTTGCCTGCTAATTCCCAGCTGTTCTGCTGGTCTTATGCTTTGTCCTCTGACATATCAAATCTGAAAGGTTTCAGATGTCTGCTGCTTGGGTTGTGTGCAATGTTGGATGCAGTCATTAAATAGCAGCAAACTCCCAGTTATTGTTCCATCCAGCTTCTATCTTCCTACTGGCACTTTGGTGTCTTTGTGGAGCTCTGACTTTGAGACAGCAAGGAATGAAGGCAAATTTTAGACTCAGATTTTGGGCTCTGTGTCTTCAGCAGCTCTCTTGCTGCTGGAATTTTCTGTTTCAAATTTCCAGCTGTTTTTCCAGTCCTGAAATCTGACCTCTCACATATTGAGCAAGTGAAGTCTGAGCAAGTGAGGTCTTTCTTGTTATGGTTCTTCACTATTTCTTGTCTCAGTGGCTGTGGAGGTTATTGAGCACACTAAGACCAGAAATCCATAAATATATAATTTGTACCATTTCCAGGTACAGGTTTAGAAAAAAAGTTCCCCTTCAGGTTCAGTCTGCTCATGGAAGCTGTCCACTTCCTTTATAAAGTTAGAATTTAAAAATACAAATATTATCCTTTTTCTTTATGATTATTACCAGCATGATTCCAAAGTTATCACCAGAAGTCTCTCTGTCTTACCTATGACTATGACAGCAGTCACTTCCTTTTTCACTTTTTCCTCTCTCCGTCTACACTGTTTAATTAACTGGTGAATTTTGAGAATGAATGAAAAGTGATTAATGACTCAGACTATTAGGTTCTCTCTTTGTCCTTGTTTTGGTTCTTCTAGCACTTCTTTAACAGAATGTACCATAAATGGGTTGGCTTTAACAAACAAAGATTTATTCTCTTACAGTTTCGAAGGCTAGACGTCTGAGTTCAAAGTGCTGCATTCTAGGGGAGTGGTGAGAGCCCCTCAACCTAGGGCTTCAGCTCTGCCTCTTGCTCCTTGCTTGCTGAAGCTTTTCTTAACTCAGGCAACTGCTAGCTGCTGAGGCTAGCAAACCCAAGGTCAACAAGTAAAAAGGCACAGTCCCAAGATTATGAAACAACATGGCAGGCCACTAATTCAAGTCTAGATAAAGTCCCAAGTTTGGAAGGAAAAGGCAGTCTGCTGAATGAAGACTCAGCTACATGCAAGGTCCAAATATGCCAAAAAACTTGAGACCTTCCTCAAAGCTTCTTATATACTAGAAGCAGACCACATCCCTAAGTCAACTACTCACCTGTTCACAGTAGATTCTACCATGGAGTTGATTACCAAGTCTCAACATGGGAAAACTACCACCAGTTGCCCAGCCACTCAAAACCAGGCCCAGCAAAGTTGACACATAACCTTAAGTACCACAGTCCTCTTCTCTGTCATGATAGCCCTGAATTGTCATTTTTTATCTCTCATCTCCCACAAAGCTGCTGAAAAATCAGCTCAGTGATTCATATTCTTAGCAGAACCTTTATACTCAGTTTCTTATCCTCTCTCATGAATTCCAGATCCTTCAAGGGAAATAGTAGCATAACATGTCTGGATCATGACAACACATTTCTCCTCTTTCAGATATTAGCTCTTCCAGTTTTATGCTTTTTCTCCATGGAAGGATTATTCTGTTAAAAGTGAAATCTCTCACTTATTATTGGTTTCTATTTTATTGGATCTGATACTTTGTGGGTACAATTCTATTTAGATTTTCATTTTTCTTTTTCTGTCAATTTAGGTAATTTGTATCTTGCAAAAATTGTTGCTTCACTCAAGAAACCAAATTCATTTAATAGAATTTTTAGTATATTGGTAATTTACTTTGTCTCTTTTCCAACCATTTTTTTTGAGGATGTCTCTCTTTTTTTTTTTAACTTTCTACTGTGATTTGAGTGCAATTTTACAGAGTAGATGCTTTTTTTTTAATGTATTTCATTGAAATATAATTTATGTACAGTGAAATACACAAAACTAAAGTGACACAGGTCAATGCATTTTTTTTCTTTTGCAGTGTTCAGAGCAGATTCATTTTGCATTAAACAGTTCATACATAATTTGTTTCACAACATTAATCACAATCCCCACAATGTAACAGCTCTCTTCCCACCTTCTCCCTGTGATTACCTTTTCTTTGTGTCCTTCTAACCTTTGCGTTCCTGCTTTCTCCCTATGAAAATGGTACTCTTCTGATCTCCCATGGTTGATTGTTCTAAGGAGTACATCTCCCTGCTGCAATTGTTCAGCTTGTAGGCTTATCTATTATTTGGCTGAGTTAAGCCTTGGGAATGAGTTCATTTCCAGGTCTGAAGGGTGACTCATGTTCATAGTCTCTGGGGTTTCACCAGTCTCTTTCTGACTAGTAACTCTCATGTTTTTTTTATTATTTTAAGATTTGTTCTCATTTTAGTTTGTTCTCACACTCTACCCAGGAACAGAAATTTTTATCTCTTTTCTGAGCATTTGGCATCAATAGCGGGGCACTATCTAGGTCTTCAGGTCTCAAGGCTGTGTAGTCTGAGGCTCCTGTGGTCCATTAATTGCTTGTACCAATTATTTCCATATGCCTTTGATTTTCTTCACTCTTCTTTACTTTGTATGAGGAGAGACCAATAGTTACATCTTAGTTGACTACTCATAAATTTTAAGACCCCACTCTCCACTCACCAAAGAAAAATGTAGAATAACATTTTTGTGTACTATGTTGTGCCAATTGAGTTTAATGTCCCTCATGACTATGGTCTGGATCCAGCAAGCCCAGTGGCTCACTCCCACAGGGTGCTTGGTTATAGCTAATAAGTTATCCTAACTTTATCCTATCAGTTCTATAATATATATGGACATTTTTATAGCACATACAAATACTTACATAGGAATATTGTCTATCATACCTAAGTATGGTCATGGGTATATTCCTGTTGGTCTACCCATACCTGACCATCTGCCTGTCTACTTACACATCCATCCATAGATTGCTGTTTGTTGTTGTTGTTATGTGCCGTGGAGTTGGACCCGACTCATAGTGACCTCTCCTTGGGTTTCCGAGGTAGTACCACTACTAAATAGATTGCCCCATCTTCCTTCTGAGGAGTGGCTGGTGGATTTGAACTACCAGCCTTCTGGTTAGCAGTCAAGTGCCTTAGGCACTACTCTACCAGAGCTCCCATCCATAGATTAGTGTTTGTTATTACTGATAATGCAGTATTATGTATATAACAGTATGCACCTCTGTTGTCTGGACCACTTTGTACCTCTCTTCTATTCTTGATCAGTTTTATTAATGTTTGACTTTTTGGTTTCATAGATTATTTTTATTTTATTGATTTCTACTATGTATTTACTATTTTCTTCTTGCAAATTGTTTGGATATATACTTCTATACTTTAGCTTTCTAAGGTCAAGGCCTCAAATATTGATATTAGATGTTTACCTCTAACCACAGCTTTAGCTATATCTCCCACATTTTGCTATATTTCAGTCATTTTAATTTATTTCAAAATATTCTCCACTTTCCCTAATCTAAAAATTAGATTTTTGAAAACATTTTATATATGGGTTATTTAGAAATCTGTTGTTTAATTGCCAAATAATTGGGAATTTTCCAGATAAGTTTTATATTTATTTATTATTTTATTTTATTGTTTTCTGAGAACATCCTCTGTAGGATTTTTATTAACTTCATCTGTAAAGTTATATATTTATAAATTTATAGCTCAACATTTGATCTATCTTGGTGAATGTTCCCTGTGCCCTTGAAAGGACCTGCAACCTACTTTTCTTGAGTAAAAACCAAACCAAACTCACTTCTGTCAAGTTGAATTCGACTCATAGCGACCCCTACAAAGGTAGATTGTCCAATCTTCCTTCCGAGGAGTGGCTGGTGGGTTTGAACCGCCAGGCTTGTGATTAGCAGTCAAATGCCTTAGGCACTACACCACCAGAGCTCCCTAGAGTGTTTTATAAATGTTTATGATATCATGTCAACTTGGTTGACAGTAAAGTCTTCTATATGATTACCAACATTCTGCCTATTATTCTATCAACTACTGAAAAAATGTGCTAGAATCTACATATATTTGAGAATTTGTATATGTGCTTTATGTTTTTCATTTAACTTATTTTGCATCTATTTTTATTTCCATTTCCATTTATTTCCTCTTCATGAGCTGACCTTATAATTACAAAGCATCACAGTTTTCCCCTGGTAATATTTCTTGTTCTAAAATCTATTTTATTTATTTAAAAAGTATCTCTAGAATATAATTAAATCCTTAAGAAAGAATAATACAGCCATTTCAGGTTTCCATTGATTAGTATTTGCATGATACATCTTTTTCCATAAATTTACTCCAGTTAACTGTTATTATAATTAAAATGTATTTTTTGTAAACAGAATATAGTTTTTTCTAACTTTTTTCCATTCTGATGAAGTATGCTTTGTAACTGCAGTGTTTTGATTTAGATTTAGTATAATTACTAATATCATTAGATTTCAATTTACCATCTTGCTATTTGTTTTCTATTAGGTTCCATCATTTTTTATTCTTTTTTTTTTCTTATTTGGATTTCTTCTTTTTTTCCTAAAATATTTTTATCATTCCATTTTATCTTATCACTTTCTCAGCAAATTTAGCTTGACAGAGTCTTCCTCATATAATATTATACCATGTCCCCAAACTTACTGCAGTGGAGTTTATTCCAACACATAGTGACTCCCATTGGATTTCCAAGGCTGTAAATCTTTACAGAAGCAGACTGCCTCATCTTTCCTCTGTGGAGCAGCTGGTGAGTTTGAACCACCAACCTTTTTGGTTAGCAGCCAAATACCTTAATCACTACACTATCAGAGCCCCTTATCATACCATGTTACACATAATTAATCTCTATATATTTTATATAAAAAACATTGTATTATTCTTTCTTAAAGATTTAATTATATTCTAGAGATACTTTTTAAATAAAGCATTTTATATTACTCCACAAAGTTACAATTCGTATCCTGTTCATCTCTTTTTCTTTCTTTTCTTTTTACTTTATTTTTTTCTTTTAGTATATCTGTGTTTTGGTTGTTGTCATATTTTAATCTGAAATTGTTGCAGGATGTTTGGCTTAGTTGTTGGAAGTTGTTTATATGGCATGTAGAAAGGTAATTTTTTCTTTATTGATTTAAAAACTATACCTGTAAAATGTACATTATTGCCCAAGTAGTACTACATCCATGGCACTTACTTACGATGACAAGCAAATCTAATCTTTAATGTGTAGAAAGGAGTGGTGTGGAGATGTACTACATGTTGAGTTAGTTACCTCAACACAACTTCATGTTATTGGCTAATAGTTATTGACTTCAAAAGATGATGTCTAATCTGTTTTATCTACTTTGCATGGCTCTGAAAGCAAATGCTTTTACCATTAAGGAGCTCATTACTAACCTTGCAGAGTTCAAAGTATGTCTGCAGATAAATTCTGACTGTAACTGATAAGGAAACTATCGTGAATTTCTTTGTGACTTTCCTATAATTGTAACCAAGATTCTAGTTTCTGTAATTCATCTGAACTCTATAAACATCTTAAAAAATATTTTGTTTACTTATCAGAAAGTTTGTCACCTTTTAACATTGCTCAAAATAATAAGTCCAGTCATGAATGTAATGAAAGGTGGGCATTGTTTATTTGTTTGTTTCATGCTGCTGGCTGGGACGAGGACAGATTTTGAGTGGTGGTAAGTGGTAAACACCATTCCTTGACTATTAGAATAAGCCAGTAGAGCTGTCTTTCATAATTTGTTCAAACATCTGGCTACCACTGTTAAATAGATTTAGGAATAACATATGGTCCTCATTTAAAACATTGCAAATAACATCATGATGGAGACTGTGAAATTTTACGAAAGACCAATATTGTTTTGATTATAATCTCAGACAGAAAAAAAAAAAAAAAGAAACAGCTACATGCTAACATAAAAATTCCAGTGTCCTATTATAGAACTTTATATTCTGTGTTGTGATGTTGTTTTGATTTTTTGTTTTAAAGAACAGGCAATTAACAACCATCACCAAAAAAAAAGATAATTGTTTTATGTTTCTATTTTCCCAAAGAAGTTTTAACCAAAAAAAAATGGAAAATATAAGCAAATGAAAATGCATTGAAAAGTATTATAAACTGATGAGATTTTACTCTTTATAACATCTTTCATTTGGGATTTCAAAGACACATCTTTTTGTGTCATAATTCTATTTATTAGGAAGAAATTTGCATGTGCTTTCTGATTAAACTGTAATTAAATAGGAGTCTTCTATCTCTACAAAATAGACAAAAAGATGCTAGTGAGAGCTGTCAGATTAATCCAGCTGCTTAAAATGGGTGTTGAATTTGACCATTAGCCAAAAAAGTCTGTAGCTGTAGGAGCCAGTTGGCATAAGATTGGATAGTGGAAATCTCAGCTGATTGGCACTATGGCTGAAGACATGTTTACAAACTCTGCTTTCCAAATAGCCAGCAAGGAAAAGCTAGACTCTGGCTACACTATAATTTTGCCAACCAATTATGATTACTTGAAAAATTATTTTCTTTTGAAACTACTTCTGATACATACTACCTGAAGCCCTAAAACAAATCATGCACTTAGATTTTAAAAAATAAAATAAAATAAAATCAGCTTAAGAGAAAAGAAATCTATTTCAAAGATCCATTATTTCTAGTTAGGGAGCTTGAGATCTTGATTTTGCCTTATCATTGACCTATAAATAGGAAAAATTAATTTTAAATAACAGTGAGTATCCACCTGATAAAGAAAGGGTAAAAATTCACTCTACTTTACAATGTTGTTTAATGAAAAGACAGAACAAAGCTATTCAGTTCCTTAATTTTTTTTCAGTGCCCCTCATTTCAGTTGTGTTACATCTACTATATTAGAACAAACCCAAAACAAAATAAAACATGAGCCTAGATTCCCAACCATCATGCAAATATTGAATTCCTTTTACATTGGCTCTCCTGCATGTGTGCATTTGCATGTGTGTGTTTTTGTGTGTGTATTTGTGTGTGCAGCACCAGGTGTCAATGTGAGACCTGCCACACTAACAAGTTCCATGTCACACTCGTCCTTTGATTCTTTTCCCCACCTGGTGTTTGCTACAACAACATGTCTAACTGGTCATCTGAGCTATCTGAGAAGCTGTCAGAAGGCTGGGAAGATTTCAAAAACCTGGCTGAGCCTGACTTCTCAAGAATAACACTTTATGACACTTTTATTCTCTATCCCAAACCTCAGATGTTTGAGTTTTTTTCTCCCCTCACTGTTGAAATGGGGGCAAAAGAAGCCTATGGGGAGTTACAATACTTTGAACATATAAAAATCACAGACTATTTTAGCTTTTCCTGAACTACAGACATATATTTTTTTCATTATAAGCAGAATATAAAACAAATCTTAAAATAAATAACATAAGAATTTGGTATTTCACTTACATGAACATTTAGCTTTATGTTTTCATATTTATATATATTTATATTAATTAATTGGTTATTAAATTACATGGCTTAAAAAATTATAAAATATTTAAAGAAAAATGTCATCCATGGTCAGGTTACCCAGTTTGTACCTTACACTCTCATTCTCATAGCTAAACACTGAATACATTACTTGTGTATTTTTGTGTATTGGAAGTTCTGGTGCCATGACGCCTAAGGCACTTGACTGCTAACCAGAATGCTGGTGCTTCAAACCTACCAGCCACTCCTCAGAAGCAAGGTTGGGCAATCTACTTCCATTGTGATACTGCCTTGAAAATCCAAAGAGTGGTTGCTATGAGTTGGATCCGACTCCATGGCTATGAGTTTGGTTTTCAGTTTTTGTGTATTCTTTGTTGTTGTTGTTGTTAGGTGCTCTCAAGTTGGCTCTGACTCATAGTGACCCTCTGTACAACAGAATGAAACACTGCCTGGTCCTGTGCCAGCCTCACAATCCTTGTTATACCTGAGCCCATCGTTGCAGCCACTGTGTCAATCCATCTCGTTCAGGGCCTTCCCCATTTTCCCTGACCTTCCACTTTACCAAGCATGATATCTTCCTCCAGGGAATGGTCCCTTTTGACAAAGTGACCAAAGTAGGTGAGACATAGTCTGGCTTTTCTTGCGTCTGAGGAGCATTCTGGCTATACTTCTTCCAGGACAGATTTGTCAGTCCTTCTGGCAGTCCATGGTATTTTCAGTATTCTTCACCAACACCACAACACAGAAGCATCAAATCTTCTTCAGTCTTCCTCACTCATTGTCCAGCTTTCACATGCATATGAGGCAATTGAAAATACCATGTCTTGGGTTAGATGTGCCTTAGTCTTCAAAGAGCAATCTTTACTCTTCAGCACTTGAAAGACATCTTTTGCAGCAGATTTGCCCAGTGCAATATGACGTCTGATTTCTGGACTGTTGCTTCCATGGATGTTGATTGTGGACCCAAGTAATGTGAAATCTTTGACAACTTTAATCTTTTTTCTATTTATCATGATGCTGCTTATTGGTCCAGTTGTGAGAATTTTCATTTTCTTTATGTTGAAGTGTAATCCATATTACAGACTGTAGTCTTTAATCTTCATCGGTAAGTGCTTCAAGTCATGTTCACTTTCAACAAGCAAGGCTGAGTTTTCTGCATATTGCAGGTTGTTAATGACTCTTCCTCCAATCCTGACCACACATTCTTCTTAACGTGGTCTAGCTTCTTGGATTATTTGTTCAGCATGCAAATTGAATAAGTATTGTGAAAGGACACAATCCTGATGCACTCCCTTCCTGATTTTAAGCCATGCAGAATCCCCTTGCTCTTTTTGACCAATAGCCTCCTGGTCTATATACAGGTTCCTTATGAGGACAATTAAGTGTTCTGGAATTCCCATTCTTCTCAATGTTATCCATAATTTGTTTTGGTCCACACAGTCAAACACTTTGGCATAGTCAATGAAACCCAAGTAAACATCTTTCTGGTATTTGTTTTCAGCCAAGATTCATCTGACATCAGCAATGATTTCAGCCAAGATTCATCTGACATCAGCAATGATATCCTTTGTCCCATGTCCTCTTTTGAATCCAGCTTGCATTTCTGGAAGTTCCCAGTCAATATACTGCTACAACTATTTTTTTTCTTCCTAGGGTCAATAAAATTAACAAATGAAAAACAGAACTTCTCATTGGTGTTGTTATGTGCCGTCGAGTTGGCCCTGACTCATAGCGACCCCTCCTTGGGTTTCCGAGGCAGTATCACTACGGAAGTAGGATTGCCCAACCTTCCTTCTGAGGAGTGTCTGGCGGGTTTGAACCGCCAGCCTTCTGGTTAGCAGTCAAGTGCCTTAGCCACTATGCTACCAGAGCTCCTTCAAAGTAGTTTATAGATAAATATAACTTCTCATTAGGTTTACAAAAAACCAAACCAAACTCATTGTCGTTGAGTTGGATCCAACGCATAGCGACCCCTCCTTGGGTTTCCACAGCATTATCACTACGGAAGATTGCCCAATCTTCTTTCTGAGGAGTGGCTAGTAGGTTTGAGTTGCCAGCTTTCTGGTTAGGAGTCAAGTGCCTTAGACACTACACCACCAGAGCTCCCTCATTAGATTTAAGTATCAGTTAAACGACAGCTGGTTGTTAGTATAAGTCTATCCCATGTATTGAATGGGATATACTTATAATAGGAGATCTGGTAGCATAATGCCTATGGCACTTTACTGCTAACCAGAAGGCTGGCAGTTCAAACCCACCAGCCATTCCTTGGAAGGAAGTTTGGGCAATCTACTTCCGCAGTGATACCACCTCAGAAAACCAAGGAGGGGTTCCTATGAGTTGGGTCCGACTCCATGGCACATAACAACAGCAACATACTTATAATAGTAATAATAAAAAACTATTCTTGTATATTTGAAATTCAAATTTCACTGGTGTTTGGTATTTCATCTGGCACCCTAATCCTTCCAGAAGTTGTTTACCATATTTACTTAACCAGACCCCTCTTAATGTAGTTTATTCATATATTTTGCTCCTACAAAACAATACTGCAACAAAAAATCTTATGCATACATAATTCCACATATGTGCAAGTGTATCTATAATAAATTCCTTTGTTTGGCACCATAAAGTTGGCTCCAAACAATAGTAACATCCTATATAAAACAGAATGAAACACTCTCTGGTCCTGTGACAAACTCACAATTCTTGCTATGCTTGACCCATCATTGCAACCACTGTGTTAATCCTTCCTTTGGAAGGTCTCCCCCCTTTTCACTGATCTTCTGCTTTACCAAGCATATCTTTCTCCAGGAAGTCATCCCTTCTGACAAAATGACCAATGTAGGTGAGAAGAAGTCTGCCCATTCTCACTTCCAAGGAGCATTCAGGCTTCACTTCTTCCAGGACAGATTTGTTCGTTCTTCTGGTAGTCCATGGTATTTTCAGTATTCTTTGCCAAAGCTACAATTCAAAAGCATCAATTCTTGTTCAGTCTTCCTTGTTCATTGTCCAGCTTTCACATGTATATGAGGTGATTGAAAATACCATGGCTTGGGTTAGATGCATCTTAGTCTTCAAAGTGGCATCTTTATTCTTAAAAACTTTAAAGAGGTCTTTTACAGCAGATTTACCCAGTGCAGCACGACATCTGATTTCTTGACTGGTGCTTCCATGGGGGTTGATTGTGCATCCAAGTAAAATAAAATCTTTGACAACCTCAATCTTTTCTCCATTCATTGTGAGATTGCTTCTTGGCAACAAATTCCTAGAAGTGGCATTACTGTGTAAAGAGACATGTATATATAGTTTTGGGAGATTGTGCCAGTTGCTCTTCTAATAGTAACATCAACTTTTAATCCACACAGCATCGCACTTAATATATTTGTTTATGTTCGTCACAGCTTCATTGATACTAGATGTACTATTGGAATTTGTTGACAACTGATGGATGAAAAACAATTTAAAAAATAGTATTTTGATATAGTTTTATTTTGCATTTCTATTTATATCATATAGTTTTATTTTGCATTTCTATTTATATGAGTAAGATTGACAATTGCTGTCATACGTTTATAAGCTATGAGCTCATATTTCTGCTGTGATTTACTTTATTCCTCCCAAATTGCCTTGAACTCTTCATATTCTGAGGATTTTATCCCTTTGGCTGTGATGTAAATGGCAAATAAGTTCTTCTTCTATCTTTTGACTTTACTGGAAAATGATTTGTTAAATAAGTTCAATTTTATCATTCTTAGCTTATGACTTTTATGTTTTGTAGCACAATGAGCAACCCTTTCCCCATTCCAAGACTGTATGTAAAGGAATTCACTCTATTCTGTACTTTGATGATTTGATCTCTTTTGTTTGTTTTACATTAAAATATTTGATCCATCAGTGTTCAGTTGGTGACTATTGTGATCTATGTATTCAACTTTATCTTTTTCCAGATGTCTCCTCAGTTATCGTTACATCATTTATCTAAATATCCAATATTGTTTGTGCTTATGCGAGGTCCTTTTTCTATTGCATATTGGATTCTTTTGTGCATCTGGTCGATTTTAAGACTTCCCAAACTATCCCCTTATTTATCTACCTATGCGATATCGTTCTCCATATAACACTTATTTTCTTTTCCTTAATCACTCAATTCCATGTACTTCTATAGATAAATACATTGATTGCTCATCAGCAGTCCTATTGCTGCGGTTTCCCCAATTATCTTCTTGGTTGCTTGAGTCCACTGGCAGTTGCAGAAACCTCCTATTGAATTTCAGTAACTCATAGGAAAAATATTACCTGAGTTCTTTTGCGAGTTTGTTGTTGCCTTTATATTTTAAGGACATTTTAGAGTAACCTACAGTCTTAGTTTCTTAATGCCACTGTAACAGAAGTACCAGAAGTGGGTGGCTTAACCAAACAGACATTTATTTTCTCACAGTTTAGGAAACTAGAAGTTCAAATACAGGCCACTGGTTATAGCAGAAGTTTTTCTTTCTCTGTTGGCTCTGAAGTCAGTCTTTGTTTCTTCTTAACTCCTGCCCTTGATTCCTTGGTGATGTTCACATGGCATGGCATCTAGCTTCCCCAGTCTATGTATCAAATATTGTGTATTATCTCCATCTAGGGATTATTATTATTTTTTTAATTTGGAAAACACTACAGGATTGAGATGCTTCCAATTGGGTTTCAAACTATTTTTAGTATCTTTTCTCCTAGAAAATAATACTTTCTGGGTCTTAATTGAATCTTGTAGTGTTTTCAGGGTCCTTTCTCTTTGTCTTGCCCTAAACTCCATTGTTTGTGTTTCAGCCTATTGTTTCATGCCCTGCTTATTGTTTTATAATTATTTTAGAACCATCCTTGTAGCTTTTGCTTGACTTCCTGGCCTCTCACTTGCTCCTCCTGAGGCCTCCAACCCCAACCCAGTTCAGCAATCAGCAAATTCTCCATCAGAAATAGGCTTTCCTCTCTGGTTGTCTTTTCTATAGGCTCTTCTCTCAAATCCAGGCTGCCTCGGTAGCCTTAAATACTAGCATGTTTGCCCCTATCTATGACATTGTTGGAGTTCTCTGCTTTCCCTGAATCCTCTCAGCCACGTGTCCTTTTGGAAACTAGAAAATGAGTGGATCAGAGCAGTGGTGATCTATATTAGGTCACCTCAATGTGCTTTTCCTTCTGCAGCATCTTGGGAACTCACCCTGGGGATGCTTTGGATACTCTTGAATGACTTCATAAGGTTGCTGTTACTGTTTCAATTTCATTAACCTTTTATAGTGTTCCAGGCAGGATGGTTAGTTTGATGTAATCTACGCCCCCATAACCAAAAGATGCTGATCACTTCCTACCACTGGACTGCTAACACACAGATCTGACTCCAACATCTCTCCTTTGGAACACTGAAGTAGTCTCATAACTGGTCACCTTGCCTCTACCCATGGCCTTTCACAATTTCTTTTCAACACAGCAGTCATTATGATACCTCAAAAGTGCAAACTGATTCATACAAGACCTCTGCCCAAAGCTCTTCAATGACTCCCTCCTATACTCAGAGTAAACCAAAAATTATTTGAGAGAAACAAAACTCAACAAAACCATTCTACAAGACCTTCAAAATCCAAGCCTTCATATTCCTACTCTTCCCACCTATTCCCCACACTGTCCTCCTACTGTTTCCGGAACAGGAATCCTTCCACTTTAGGAAATTGCACTAGTTAATTCATTTTCCTAGGAGACCCTTCCATTGGATAATTTCATGGCTATGAATGAAACTTGTGCTGATCACTTTTTTGAAGTGCAGCCTTTCTCACTTCTACCTAACTTAGCACTTCAGACTACTCTTACTCAACTCTACTTTCTTCCTTTAATTCATCCATAAGATTCATAACTTTTCAGTACATTAGAATTTGCTGTTTAACATATATGTTATTTTTTTCACCTCTTAACTCTCCTCTAAGTTCAAACTAGCATTATCTCTATGAGAACTATTTTCTTGGCCTGTTTTGTTCATTGATATATTCCAAGGATTTAGAATTTTAGCTGGCGGAGCTCTGGCAGAGTATCATCCATAGAGGGAACTATGGATCGTAAACACACTTCAGCAATGAAGGGAAATCAAAATGATCTAACAATTCCAAAAACCAAAACCCACAGCCATCGAGTTGGTTCTGACTCATAGTGACCCTATAGGACAGAGTAGAACTGCTCCATAGGGTTTCCAAGGCAGTGAATCTTTATGGAAGCAGATGGCCTCATCTTTCTCCTGCAAAGTAGCTGGTGAGTTCGAACCACTGAAATTTAGGTTAGCACTTGAGTGTTTTAACCTGCTGCACCATCAGAACTCCTTAGTCTAAGAATTAGGGAATTTCACCTATCAAATATTCATTGAGTATTCACTACATACCAAGATACTAAAAAATATAATAATTAACAAGACAGGCAATTGGGGCTTATAAACATTTCCCTAAAATAGTTTTTAACTACTTTCCAACTAATTTTGAAATAATTAAAAGTGCTGCTCATTGCTTTTGGAATTCCTACCTTTGCCATTGAGTGAAAAATGGTGAGTGCTATATACTAAGAGCCAAACCATTCACATTGTCTCCCACAACTCTCCTTTGATTAGCTGGGCACCTGGCCCAGAGGAAACTAAAGTGCAAATCAGTTTTCAAGTATCATTTAAATATTAACAAACACCATATCATGCACCAAAGAAAACCACTACACTCAGGAAAATGATGAGTTTATTGCCATTTTTGCTTTCAGTGTATTTATAATGCACATATTAGAATCTCTCATGTTTTTCAGTTTAAACCTCACCAAAGGTATTAATTATATGTTAGTTTTGAACTATGTAGAAATTTATTCCTCATTTGTTCCTTATTGCTTTCATAAAAATTACTACCATTATAAGCATAACTTATTTTCCTAGAACCAGAGTAAGTGGTTTAGATATACTGCCCACAATCTGAAAGAATAAGTATCTCCATTTTGTTTATTAGTCCAAGATCATAGAAATAATAAATATAATGATATACACATATAGACGACTCGACAGCACATAACAACAACACACACACACACACACACACACACACACACACATATATATATATATATATATACATAGTGGGAGCTCTGGTAGCATAGTGGCTAAGACACTTGCCTGCTAACCAGACGGCTGGCGGTTCAAACCCACCAGCCACTCCTCGGAAGGAAGGTTGGGCAATCCTACTTCCGTAGTGATACTGCCTCGGAAACCCAAGGAGGGGTCGCTATGAGTCGGGGCCGACTCGACGGCACATAACAACAACAACAACATATACATAGTGGCATAGTGCCTAAGGCATTTGACTGCTAACCATAATGCTAACAGTTCAAACCCACTGGCCATTCCTCAGAAGGAAGACTGGGCAATCTACTTCTGTAGAGATACTGCCTCAGAAGCCCAAAGAGGGGTTGCTATAAGTCAGGTCCAACTCCATGGCAGTGAGTTGTTGTTTTTTTTTAGTATGTATGTATATTATCTTTATCTATCTATATGCATACCTATCTAAATATCTAAATATAGGCATCGATATTATTTGTTTATGTCTATCTATCTAGCTAGCTACTTACCTAACTGCCTATCCAAGAATATTCAATCCATATTTCTACAAGGTTCCCTCAACTAAACACGTACACCAGCATAGGGAATAACCACTGAATTACAATTACAGATGTGAGAGAAACAAAGAAACAAAACAGAATGACAACAAATTAATGTGAGCCTAATTAATATAATTTAGAAGTTATTCTATATAACAGATTACATTATGGAAGGCTATTTGTAAAGTTCATTTCTTCATAAACTGATACAGTATTTTTTCCACTACTGTCATGTTTTTCAAAGTTTATATCTACTTTTCTTTCTGTTGGATTGGAGAGCTCAGATGCATGTCCTCAGTGATGTCACTAGGATTGATGTCACCCAATGTGGTAACTCATGGTGTCACCCCCTCTTGGTGGATAAGCTGGGTACCTCTTCCCCAACCCTGTGCAGAGCAGCCAGCCTCAACCTGCCCCCACATGGGCCAAGCTACATGCCTACCATACTTGCTTTGGCTCTTCTAGGGCTCCCTGCAACTCCTTTCCTCTTCCATGGGTCAAATCAGAGACCATCCTTCTGCCTAGTGGTGGGGGCCACAGTTTGCCTACACACACCCTGATTGGGGGTTGACCTAGAGGGAGGACACATGGTACCAGACTGGTTCATAGGTGACTTTAACCCTAGTAATGCATTGCCTTGGTGGTCCCTCCCCTGTGGTGCCAGACCACCTGCCTCCTCCAATGCTGCTGACCTGGGGTCATTCTCATGTCACCTTTCTGACAGTGTCAAGGGTGCTGTCCACAATCTCCCTTTCCTCTACCCCCATAGTGACACTACTGCATGTCCTGTATGGACATGTCAAAGTCAAGTAATCCCCAAAAGCTAATGTCTTCCTACACAAACCAATTTTGCAACTCTGATTCCTATAAGCTTTATATCTCTCCAATAATAAGACATAAGAGGAAGGGAAATGAAGGCTGTAATATTTTCTCCCCAGTAGAAATTTCCCAGAAGAGTACAGAGCTGAATGACATGGCAGGGAATCTTCAGCAATTGTGAAAAAAATTGACCTTGGTGTACCCTCCTCTGACTACACCCTATCAAGTCATATAAATCTGTGACTCTGTCTTGGTAAACAGCTTCTGAAATGTTTCCAAAACAACTGATCATCAAGTTTGCCTAATTAGAAATGTCCCTGAGTTATTTTCAATGTAGGACAGCTGTGCTAGCAACAAGGACACTGTAGAGTGTTCGATGAAAGTACTGACAGAAGCAAGAATGAAATCTCCGGACTCAGGGAAGGGGTTCCCTCACACAGCTGTGGCCTCAGGCATAATGGTGTGTTTAATCTCAGTAACATTTGCAATCTTTAAAAATAAGCATAGAGACGACAAACATGCTAAACACTAATGACCAAATGATGGACAAAATTTCTCTAAGTGTGATCCATGCACAAAACCACTTCATCAATATCTTAGGAAAATATAATGCCTTTGATAAAAATTGTTTTGTTCCAGCCACTGAATCAGATTCTGGAGAAGTGGGTCCCAGGAATGTTCATTTTAATAAACCCACCAGGTGATTCTTATGTACACTAAGGTTTGAAAACAACCACAGAGAATAAAAACAACCACCACTCGGACCTCTAACAACATCTGTTGGTCATGAGTGGTGTTGACTCACTCTTCCTCTGCTCAATCTTGAGTTGAATTTTTGTAAATAAAGTTGCTTTTGTTTATAGTACATCTTTTTAGTTTTTGGTGTTTTGGTTGATGTTCTGGGAATGTCTGCAAGAAAACCCTTGGATGGACTGTGATTGTGGAAGAAAATACTTGGCTATGTTTATCCAAGTGCAATTTGAAAGAAGTGAAGCTTGAGATGCCAGGGAGTAAAAGAGAACTAACATTAACATTTATATTTAGAGCCCAAACATATACTGTAGAACAAGAAACATTTTGGCAATGATTAATATGTAGTTGAAGGTAATAGGAGTGGGTCCCAACATCTTTATACAAACTGAAACTTCATGACTGCCAGGTAGTAATGATCACCACTATCATCAAGAGATAGTATTGTGCATCACTTTTTATGAGGCTCCCTATTCATGCATTATCTTATTAAATTCTCAATACAGTTTTGGGTGGCTCTGAATAGATTTTCCTTTTCCCAATGTGATTTTATTTGTCCTCTTTCAGCTTCAGTTCCAATAAATATCATATTTATCCACTCAGTTGATTATTCTGGAAACTTTGGGGTTCTCTATGACCCCCTCTCCCTCATATCTCTTTTTTCTCTACTCTCCAAATATACATGTCTGGTGAGTTAGATTTATTGAGCCAGAAGACCATTTAGATACCCATACAAATATAAGGTAGATGGAGATAAGACGTTCAATGCATTACCTTGTGCACTACAGACTTGTTAGCATCTAGATAGTCAAATTCAAGCACCTGACATTATTTCAGATTAAAAAAGAAATGACAAATAAACCTTGTCTCTCTTATAGACCATAAAAATAAAATGAATTAAAGTAATTAGATAATAACATTGGGTTGCTGATCCCATAGTTAGGATGGTTGTTAAGTATGCCAGCATTCACCTTCACAAATCAAGTCTGGTGCCCACTTTCCACAGATTCTTGAATGCGTACCCCACTAGGCATAAACTACCTCAATGAACACGTCTCTCCACTGACTTCCATTGCCATCAGCACCCATACTTTACATTCACCTCAGTGTTCAGCTATTTTTACAAAGCAACTTTTCATACATTTTGGTTTATAGATTACCTGCACTTCACTGCCTTTTCCTATCTTTGTGAAACTACTCCTTGCCTCTTGGTTGTTTTACTGCCTTTGGTGAATGGGAGAAACTCACTCTGAAAACCTGTTTCTTATCTTAATGTCAGTGGATATGGGAATAGTCTAGCTTGTTCTCAGTGATAGTTGACAGTCTAACAGTGCTTGTGTTTATGAGGATGATGAAACAGGATTCCTAGGCCCTTCTGTTGGAGTTTCCCAGGACAACTAGACAGCGATAGACAAGAGCATTTGTTTTTCTAAACATAGTAGACATTCTAAGTGAAGCAGGCCACTGTTCATAGCCTCAGCTTCAGAGCACTGGCACAGAAGTTTTGATCAGGAGGAGAAACAGGTCCTAAAAGCAAAGAACACCAAAACTCTTTCCACAATTTATTTGGAAAAAGAGTATGGAAAAGTTCAAGCCTAAAGGCACTGTTGAAAAGAATAGTAATTTTTGTGGTAGCAGTTGAGAAGTTAGTACCTGTATATATATATATATATATATATATATATATATATATATATA
>NW_006921679.1:4619214-4628655 GCF_000298275.1 Orycteropus afer afer | reverse complement strand
AAAACAGCCTAAATCATAAAATAACTAGACATTACCACAGAGAACCAAGGAAGGAAATTATTAAGAAGATGAACAAAGAAATGCAAGACATGAAGAACATTATAAACAAATTACACATAAGAGATATCAGTAAATAGTCACCCAACAATAGGCAGCATACATACTTTTCTCAAGTGCACATGGACCATTTTCCAGGGTAGAACATATGGTAGGGTATAAAATAAGCCTCATCAAATTTAGAATGAATGAAATCATGCAAAGTATATTCTGTGACCACAATGAAATAAAATTATAAATTTATAACAGAAAGAAATTTGGTAAAGTCACAAATTTTGAAAATTAAAAAAAAAATTTATTAAAGAAAATTCTTAAAAGGAAATAGAAAATACTTTAATATGAGTGAAAACAAAGATACAACATATCAAAACTTATAGAATGCAGCTAAAGCAGTGCTAAGAGACAATTTTATAACTGTGAATGCCTACATTTTTTAAAAAACTAAGATAAATTATTTAAATATCCACCTTAACATTGGGAAAAAATAAAATAAAATAAACTCAAACAAAAAAGAGGATAGAAAAGTAACAAAATTTAGAACAGAAATTAATGAAATAGAAAATCAATGACACCAAAAGTTGACTCTTTTTAAAAAATCAATAATATTGAAAAAAATCATTGCCAGAATAACCAGAAAACAGAGAAGATGCAAATCAGTAAAATCTGAAATAAAATAGGAGACATCACTACTGACCTTATAGAAACAAATAAACAAAAAGATTATAGGAAATACTATGAATACCAGGATTTATACTGTGAAACTGTATACTACAAAAAATAACTCAAGAAAAATAAAATATATGAACAGACTGACAACATGTAAAGAGATTGAATTAATAATAAGAAAACTTTCAACAAAGAAAACTAATTGTTTCAATTGTGAATTCTATCAAACATTTAAAGAAGTAACACCAATTCTTCATGAACTATAATGAAAAATGTAAGAATAGGAATATTTTCCAGACTTCTGGCAAGATTGCAAAATAAGCAGAAAAGCTACCCAAACTCTCTACAACAAAGAAACAAGAAACCAATTGAAACATATACAAAGGATAATCCTAGAACTGTGAGCATTGAAGAGAAGGATAAAGAAGTGAATTAAATAACAACTAGTAGAAGACACTCAATGAAAACAGTGAATAAGAATTATTTGCTGGGTGGACATGCTGAATGATCAGGTATGTCTAGGCATGGGAGAGTGCCCATGACCATGTATAGGGTTAGCAGACAAAATTTCTACATGTGCATTTGTAGGTGCTGTAAGAATGAATGTCTATGTGTATAGTAGAGCTTACAAGAGGCAAGGTTGTGATGGCTCTTGGCCACAGCCATCTACCCAGAGGGAGTGTGTAGTTGGACCTGCAGGCTCAGGATTGTGGTTGCAGAGGAGATCAAGTTCAACTGTCATAACATACTACACAAAAACATTGTTCCACATCTTACTTTGGTGAGTAGCAACTGAGGTCTTAAAAGCTTCAAGCAGCCATCTAGATACATGATCAGTATCCCCTCAACCAGAGCAAGAAGAATGAAGAAAACCAGAGATACATGGAAGCAAGTAGTCCAAGGGACTGGTAGACCATGCTATCCTCAGCCTGTATGACTGTGAGACCAGAAGAACTAGATAGTGCCCAGCTACCTCTGTCAACTACTCAGAGGGGCCATCAGTACAGGAGATCCTGGATAGAGTAGGAGAACAATGTGGAACAAAATGCAAAAACTTAAAAAAAAAAAAAAAATGACCAGGTTTGCTGATCTGATAGAGCCTGGTGAGACTGCTGAGACCATGGCCCATTCACGTCTGGATCTGAACTCACTCCTGTGGCTTCCAGCCAAACAATAGAGATGCATATGGGGTGAGCATTTATATAAGGTAGATACACTCCTTGGAGCAATCAATCATGGGAGAACAGAAGGGTAGTGTTTGTGCAGGGAAACAGCTTGTGGGGGTGTGGGAGTACATGGAAGGGAAGGACACAGGAAAGAGATAACTATGAGGAGGAGGTGAGAAGAGAGCTGTTACGTTGTGGGTAATTGAGGTCAAAGTCATGAAAAAAAAATGTGTATGGACTGCTGTATAGAAAATGAATTTGCTCTGTAAACTTCCACCCAAATCATAATAAGAAAAAAACTTTAAAAAATTATTTGCAATTGGCATTCTGATCCAGCCAGCAACCTGATAATTAATTGTGCTTGCTGAAGACTGATGGGCAACCACACTCATGACTGGTGAACAAAAAGTAAGAGATAGCAGCATAACCACATCCACAAGACCTAGCCACATCCACACCTTTGAAGTCCCTGCCACTGGGCAAGGTTCCCAACCTGCTTCTACACCAACTGATCAGTGATAGATGGCAGCCAGTGCCACCCCAATCTATCCTCAACTGTTCTATACTCAAGTGCTCTACACAAACAGCTAAAAGAGACCTATGCACACATTCTCATCTTCTATCATACTCACCAGAAAACAAGTGGTCAGTACCTAAGTCCTGCCAAAGTAACAAATAGAGTAGCACACCAGCCCTGCTCAGTTAAATGCATCAAAACAAAATAAAGCAAAAAAAAAAAAAAACATGGGGAGGAGAATCACACCAACATAAAATCACCAATTAAATATAAATACAATGACATCAATATCTCACAGACAATTGAGAATCCTAGTTCACATAAAAAAGCAAGATAAAGTAGTACAAACAAGAAACCAGAATACAGAGTCAGATAATCTCCCTGAGGAAGAAGTGGCATTGGAACTACCTGATAAAGAATTCAAAAAAATTATATTTAGTAACCTTCAATGGACTGACAAATAGATCAAGGAAAACACTGACAAAATCAAAGAGAACATGGGTAAAATTAAGGAATACACAGATAAAACTCTAGAAGAATTTAAGAAAACAATACAAGACTAAATGACAAAGTAAATGAAAAATTAGAAACCATATGAAAGTGGCAAATAGAAATCCAGAAGATTAATACTAGGATATCAGAAATAGATAACATATTGACATGGCAAAGGAATAGAATCAAATCAATGGAAGACAGAATTAGTCATACTGAAGACAAATCTCTCAATAACACTTTGTTGAGGGAAAAAATAACAACAACAACAACAACAACAAAAAACCCTAAGATTTTTGTGGGACACCATCAAAAGGAATAACTTATGTATGATCAGAATTCTGGAACCAAACCAAAAAACCAAACTCACTGCCATTGAGTCAGATCAGACTCATAGTGACCCCTCCCTGGGTTTCTGAGGTGGTATCACTATGGAAATAGATTGTCCAAACTTTCTTCTGAGGAATGGCTGGTGGGTTTGAAATGCTAGCCTTCTAGTTAGCAGTCAAATGCCTTAGGCACTATGCCACGAGAGCTCAGGAAGAGATAATTAAAAACACAGAGAAAATTGTGGAAGACTTATTGGAAGAAAATTTCCATAATATGATGAAAGATGAGAACATATGTATTAATGAAATTCAATGAACCCCAAACAGGACAGACCCCAGAAGAAAATCACCAAGATATATTATAATCAAAGTTTCCTAAACCAAAGGCAAAGAAAGAATCCTGAAAGAAGCATGGGAAAAATGAAAAGTTTTCTGCAAAAGGCAACCAGTAAAACAAAGCTTTGATTTCTTAACAGAAACTGTGCAAACAAGAAGTCAATGGGATTATAGATATATAAAATCCTGAAAGAAAAAAAAAACAAAACTGCCAAGCAAGAATGTTACACCTAGCAAAATCATCCCACATATATAATGGCAAAATTAGGACATTTCCATACAAAAAGAAATTAAGGGAATTTATAAAAACCAGACCAACCTTACAAGAGAAACCCAAGGGACTCCTTCAAACAGAGAACCAACAACAGTAGACAACAATGTATTATTAACACAAATGTCAGCATAACCCAGAAACTACCCCAGGGAAAGACAGACATCAATTTGTAAATGAGGACAACTATAAGGCAGAAAGAGGGAATAAAGAAAGTAGGTACAGAACTTCTAAATAGATAGAAGAGAGTGTCTTATACATTGGAAGAAAATAATAAATCAAAAGATATCTAAGAAAATTAGTAAAACTTCTCATTAAATAAAGAAGAAAATATTTAGAAAACACTAAAACAATAGCAACAGCAGAAATAATTTTTAAAAAATCATAACCAAAATGAGTTCAGCAGAGGATAATGTAGAGCAAAGAAATGAACACCACCACACACATACACACACACAGAACACAGCAAAGTGACAGCAGCAATAACTTCACACTTGTTGATAAGTACACTGAATGTAAAGAATTAAAGGCATCAATCAAGACACCAATTTGCCCAGTGCAAATTCAATTTATTGACTAATGCTGGTCAAATCTGGTTCAAAAGCCTTCTTTAAAGTGTTAAGTTGCAAAGATGTCATTTTGAAGACTAAAGTACACTTAACCCAAGCCATGATATTAATAATTGCCTCATATATCTGTGAAAGCTGAACAGTGGCTAAGGAAGATTGAAGAAGAGTTGATCCCTTTGAACTGCTGTATTGGTGAAGAATACTGAAAATGCCATTGTTGTTGTTAAGTGCCATCAAGTCAGACCCGACTCATAGCAACCCCCCTTGGGTTTTCAAGGCAGTATCACTATGGAAGTAGATTGGTCCATCTTCCTTCCAGGGAGTGGCTGGTGGGTTTGAACTGCCAGCCTTCTGGTTAGCAGTCAAGTGCCTTAGGCACTACGCTACCAGAATTCCCAAAAATGCCATAGACTACCAGAAAAATAAACAAGTCAGTCCTGGAAGAAGTACAGCTGAATGCTCCTTGGAAGTGAGGATGTCCAGACTTCACCTCACCTACTTTGGTCATCTTATCAGAAGGGACAACTCCCTGATGAAGGATATCATGCTTGGTAAAGTAGATGTAGCTAAAAAGAGGAAGACCCTCAATGAGATGGATTGACACAGTGACTGCCATAATGGGTTTAAGCATAGTAAGGAATGTAGGAATGGTGCAGGAGTGTGCACTGTTTCCTTTGTTTCTACATAAGGTCACTATGAGTTGGAGCCAACTCAACAGAACATAACAACAATAATCAAGACACAGAGAGTTGCAGAATGAATAAGAAAACATGACCTATAAACAATGCTGTCTACAAGAGATTCACCTTAGGTACAAAGACAAAAATAGACTAAAGATCAAAGGTTGGAAAATAATGTATCAAGCAAATGGCAATCAATAAAGAGCAGGAGTGGCAATATTAATTTCTGGTAAAATAAATTATAAGGCAAAAACCACCAAGATACAAGGAAAAACATTGTGTAATGATTAAAGGATCAAGCAAACAAGAAGACATTAATAAATATCTACATAACCAATGAAAGGGCCCAAAAATACATAAATCAAACTATAACAGAATTGAAAACAGAAATAGATAACACCACACTAAAAGGAAGAGACATTAATACACCACTTTCAATAGAGGATAGAACAACTAGGAAGAAATTCAACAAAGACAGACAAGAACTAAACAATTCAATCAAACAACTTGGCCTTATATACAGAGCCCCCAAAACAGCATAATATACATTCTTTTCCATTACTCATTGAACATTCTCTAGAATAGACCACATGTTAGGCCACAAAGCAAGCCTCAATAAATTTAAAAACATTGAAATACCGCAAAGCTTCTTCTCCAATTACAGTGTTATAAAATTAAAAACCAACAATATGAAGATAGAAGAACAAAAAGCAAACACATGGAAACTGAATATTTCCCTCCTTAAAAACAACTGGGTAACAGAAGAAATGAAAAATAAAATGAAAAACATTCCTTTAATAAAATGAAAATGAAAACACAACATACTAAACTATTTGGGACACAGAGGACAGTTTATGGCAATAACTGCACACATCAAAAAAAGAAGAAAGAGCCAAAATCAACACCTAAACCCAACATTTCCCACAATTAGGAAAAGAACAAGAAAAGCCTACAGTCACCAGAAGAAGGAAATAATAAAAACATGAGCAGAAATAAATGAAGGAGAAAAGTTGTAGAGAGAATCACAAGACTAGAAATAGGTTCTTTGAAAAGATTAATAAAATAGACAAACCACTGGTAAATTTAACAAAGGAAAAGAAGGAGAAAGTGCAAATAACATGCACAAGAAATGAAATGGATAAGCCACAAAAGAAACAACCAAAATGAAAATGATAACATCAGGATACTATGAAGAACTACACCCCAACAAATTTGAAATAAATAGAATTCTAGAAACACACTACTTACCTGAATTAACACAGACTAAGTTAGAAAATTTGAACAGATCCATAACAAATGAAAAAGTTGAACAGGTAATTAAAAAAAAATCTAATAGAAAAAGCCCTGACCTCTTTGGCTTCACTGCAGAATTTCACCAAAAAAGCAGAAAAGAGCTGACACTAAACCTACTCAAGCTGTTACAGAACATACAAAAGGATGGAATTCTTTTTATGAAGCAAGTATAACCCCAATACCAAAACCAGGCAAAAAACACCACTAAAGAAGAAAATTACAGATTTTCTTCAACAAAATCCTAGCCAATAGAATGCAACACCATAGCAAAATAATAATAATAATACACCACAACCAAGTAGGATTCATAACCGGATATGCAAAGATGATTCAACATTAGAAAAACAATCAGTGAAATCCATCACACATATATAAAAAGTTAAAAGAACCACATGATCGTATCAATTGATGCAGAAAATGCCTGTGATAAAATCCAACATACATTCCTAATTTTTTTTTTAAATCAGGAAAATAGAAACAGAAGGGAAATTCCTCAATATAATATATATACACAGTACCAATAGCCAACAATATTCTCAATGGAGAGAGACTGGAAATGCTCCTCTTGTGAGGAGTGGGAACCAGACAAGGATGCCTTATATCACCACTCCTATTCGACGTTGTATTGGAAATCCTAGCCAGGGCAATAAGGCAAGAAAAATAAACAAAAGTCATCTAAATTGGCTAAGAAGAAGTAAAACTATCTTTATTTGCAGACTATATGATCCTATAAGTAGACAAACTAAGAGATTCAGCAAGAAAACTACTGGAACTAATTGAAAGATTCAGCAAAGTAGCAGGATATAAGATCAACATACAAAAGTCAGTTGGATCCCTCTACATCAAGAAAAAGATCTCTGAAAAGTAAATAAAGAAAACAGTACCATTTACAATAGCTGTCAAAAAGATAAAATACTTCAGAATAAATCTTACCAGAGACACAAAAGACCTACACAAAGAAAACTACAAAACACTGTTACTACAAACTATAGGAGACCTACATAAATGGAAGAAAAGACTATACTCATGGATAGGAAGACTGAATGTTTTGGAAATATCAGTTCTACAGAAAGCAATCTACAGATTCAATGCAATCCTGACCCAGATTCCATCAACATTCTTTAAGGATGTGAAAAAACTAACCACTAAATTTGTATGGGAGCTCTGGTGGCATTGTGTCTAAGGCATTTGATTGCTAACCAGAGGGCTGATGGTTCAAACCCACCAGCCATTCCTCAGAAGGAATATTGAGCAATCCTCCTCTGGAACAAAAGTGAGTGAAGAAAATCAAAGACATTTGGAAATGGTTAGTCCCAGGGACTAGTGGACCATGTGAACCTCAGTCTATAAGACATGACCAGATCTAGACGGTGCCTGGCTACCACTACCAACCACTTGGAAAGGTATCAAAATTGGAGATCCTGCATAGAGCCAGAGGAAAATGTGGAACAAAACTCAAAATCATAAAAAAATGATCAGGCTTACTGGTCTGATAAAGACTGGCAAAACCCAGACAACGGCCCTTAGTCACCCTTTGGGTCTGAAATTGAGCTCACTCACACGGCTTAACCTTCAGGAAAACAATGGATAGGCCCAGGAGGTGAACAGTTACAACAGCGAGGTATACCCCTTAGAATAACCAACCATGGGAGATCAGAAAGGGATTATTTCCACAGGGAGAAAGCTTAAAAGGCAGGAATGCAAAGGAAAGAAGACACAGGGAATGCTTACAGTCTCTCTCCTTTAAGAATAATGTTGGCTGTTCATTCTGCGTATATGTCCTTAATCATGTTGTGGAATTTTCTTTCTATTCCTATTTTGCTGAGCTTTTTTTTTTTTTTTTTTTTTTAAATCAGGAATGAGTGTTAGATTTTACCATATGCCTTTTCTACATCCATTGATATGATCATATGGTTCTTTTCATTTGCTTTATTTATGTACTGTATTACATTGTTTTTCTAACGTTGGACCAACCTTGCATACTTGGTATGAATCCCACTTAGTTGTGATGCATTACCTTTGTGATGCAGTTTTTTATTCTGTTGGCTGGGATTTTGTTGAAGTTTTTTGTGTCTGTATTCATGAGAGATATTGGTCTGTAATTTTCCTTTTTAGTGTGTCTTTGCCTGGTTTCAGGATGAGGATTATGCTTGCTTCATAAAATAGATTTTATGAAGGCGTATTCCATCCTTCTCTAAGTTCTGGAATAGTTTGAATAGCATTAGTGTCAACTATTCTCTGAATGTTCGGTAGAATTTTCTAGTGAAGCCACCTGGGCCAAGACTTTTTTTTTTGTTGTTGGGTGTTTTCTTATGGCCTGTTCAGTTTCTTCTTTTGTTATGAAATTGTTCAAACTTTCTACCTCAGTCTGTGTAAATTTAGACAGGTCATGAGTTTCTAGAAATTTTCTGTTCTTTTTTTTTTCTCACTAGGTTTTCTTTATAGAATTCTGTTATTATCCATTTCTATTTTGGTTGTTCAGTTCTGATGTCACCCATTTCCAATCTTATTCATGTTGTATGCATCTTCTTTTTTTCCTTATTTAAATTCCCAGTGGCTTGCCAATATTGTTAATGTTTTTGAAGAATCAACTTCTAATCATGTTGATTCTTTCTACTATTTTTGTTTCATTTATTTCTGCTTTAATCTTTAGTGGGAGCTCTGGTAGCATAGTGCCTAAGGCACTTGATGCTAACCAGAAGGTTGGCTGTTCAAACCCACCAGCCACTCCTCGGAAGGAAGTTTGGGTAATCTACTTCCATAGATATTGCCTCAGAAACCCAAGGAGGTGTTGCTAGGAGTCAGGTCTGACTCGACAGCACATAACAACAACAACAATCTCTAGTATTCCTTTTCTTCTGGAGAGTGTAGGATTTTCTTGTTGCTCTTTTTTCTAATCGTTGCAATTGTGGTGTTAAGGTATTGATTTTGGTTCTTTCTTTTTAGATATGTTCATTTATTGCTATAAATTACCCTCTGAGTATTGCTCTTGCTGTGTCCCAAAATTTTGGTATATTGTGTCTCCATTCTTTTTTGCTTCTAGGATTTTTTTTTTTTTTTTTTTT
>NW_006921679.1:4618089-4618747 GCF_000298275.1 Orycteropus afer afer | reverse complement strand
TTCCAAGTGGTTGACAGTAGTAGCCGGGCACCATCTAGTTCTTCTGGTCTCCTAGTCATATAGACTGCAGATCAGATGCTGTACCAGTTGCTAGGAATAATTGTTTCCATGAATTTTTGGTTTTCTTCATTCTTCTTTGCTCTGGATGAGGAAAGACCCATCATTGAATCTAAATGGCAGCTTGCTAGCTTTTAAGATCCCAGTCGCTACTCACCAAGTAGGAGGAGGGACAATGTTTTGTGTAATATGTTATGCAATTGAACTAGATGTCCCCTGAGACTATGGTCTTGAGTCCACACATTCAACTACTCGGTCCCTCTTGGTAGCTGACTGTGACAAAGCAGTGACTACAACCTTGTCCCTTGTCAGCTCTACTGTATACCTGGGAATTCCAATCATACAAATAAACTTACAGGACCATTGTCTGCCAACCCTAAACATGTTCTTCAGTACACTCCCCACTTCATAGACATACATAATAGTTCATCCTGGTCATCCATCTATCCACCTGTATACTCATGTTTGCCTTCACTGACAACGCCATACTATATGTGAAAAGGGTTCATCTTTGTTGTCTGTACCTCCCACATACCTCTCTGTGTCTTTCTCTTCTTCAATGCCACTATATTGATCACTCACATTTGGTACATTGCCCTTC
>NW_006921679.1:4616721-4617819 GCF_000298275.1 Orycteropus afer afer | reverse complement strand
TCAGTTGATGGACACCTAGGTTGTTTCCATGTTTTGGCTATTGTAAATAGTGCTGCGATGAACATGGGTGTGAATATGTCTGTTCTTGTCATGGCTCTCACTTCTTTAGGATATATATGTAGTAATGGAATAGCTGGGTCAAATGGTATTTTTAGTTCCAACTTTTGAAGGAATCGTTACACTGCTTTCCACAAAGGTTGTATCATTTTACAGTCCCACCAGCAGTGTATGAGAGTCCCAATCTCTCCACATCCTCAACAGCATTTGTTATTTTCTGTCTTGTTGAACTTTTTTACTAGTGCTGGAGCAAGATGGTATCTCATTGTTGCTTTGATTTGCATCTTTCTAATAGCTAATGACCTTGAGCATTTCTTCATATGTTTGTTGGCTGCTTGAATATCATCCTTGGTGAAGTGTCTATTCATGTCTTCTGCCCATTTTTTAATTGGATTGTTTATCTTTCTGTTATTGAGGTGTTGGAGTTTTCTATAAATTCTAGAGATAAGTCCCTTGTCAGATATGTCATTACTAAATATTTTTTTCCAATCTGTGGGTTCTCTTTTGACTCTTTTGGAGAAGTGTTTGGAAGCACATAAAAATTTAACTTTTAGAAGGTCCCAATCATCTGGTTTCTCTTCTGCTGTTTGTGCATTTTGAGTTATGCTTGATAGTATTTTTATGCCATATATTAGAGCCCTTAAATTTGTCCCTAGATTTTCCTTGAGGAACTGAATAGTTTTAGGTTTCACATTTAAGTCTTTGTTCCATCTGGAGTTCGTTTTTGTGTATGGTGTGAGGTACAAATCTTGTTTCATTTTTCTGCAAATGGATCTCCAGTTTTGCCAGCACCATTTATTAAACAAACATTCTCTTCCCCATTTAAAGGATTTTGGGCCTTTGTCAAAGATCAGCTGACTATAGGACGATGGATCTATTTCTGGGTTCTCGATTCTATTCCATTGGTCTATATATCTGTCATTGAACCAATACCAGACAGTTTTGACTACTGTGGCTGTATAGTAGGTTTTGAGATCTGGCAGTGTGAGACCTCCTACTTTGTTTTTCTTCTTCAAAAGTGCTTTGCTGCTTATCAGAGGT
>NW_006921679.1:4614278-4616462 GCF_000298275.1 Orycteropus afer afer | reverse complement strand
TTGTGTCCCTGGTAAGATTTATTCCCAAGTATTTTATTTTTTTGGTAGCTATTGTAAATGGTATTGATTTCCTTATTTCTTTTTCAGCAATCTCCGTGCTGATGTACAGGAATCCAACTGATTTTTGGATGTTAATCTTATATCCTACCATGATGCTAAATCTCTCAATTAGTTCCAGTAGATTTTTGACTGAGTCTCTTGGGTGTTCTAGGTATGATCATATCATCAGCAAATAGGGATAGTTTGACTTCTTCCTTACCAATTTGGATGCCTTTGATATCTCTCTTGCCTTACTGCCCTGGCTAGGACTTCTGACACAATTTTGAATAGAAGTGGTGATAGTGGCATCCTTGTCTGGTTCCTGTTCTCAAAAGGAATGGTTTCAGTCCCTTTCCATTGAGAGTAATGTTGACTGATGGTTTTGCATAGATGCCCTTTATTATATTGAGGAATGTCCCTTCTATTCTTATTTTGCTGAGAGTCTTGATCAGGAATGGGTGTTGGATTTTATCAAATGTCTTTTCTGCATTAATTGATATGATCATGTGAGTCTTCTTTGTTTTATTTATGTGGTGGATGACTTTGATTGTTTTTCTAATGTTGAACCATCCCTGCATACCTGATATGAACCCTACTTGGTCATAACGAATGATTTTCTTGATTTGTTGTTGGAGTCTATTGGCTAGGATTTTGTTGAAGTTTTTGCATCTATATTCTTGAGGGATATTGGTCTGTAGTTTTCCTTTTGAGTGATGTCTTTGCCTGGTTTTGGTATCAAGGTTATGCTTGCTTCATAAAATGAGTTAGGGAGGATTCCATCCTTTTCTCTGTTTTGGAATAGTTTGAGTAGGATTGGTGTCAGTTCTTCTCTGAATGTTTTGTAGAAATCTCTGGTGAAACCATCTGGGCCAGGACTTTTTTCAGTTGGTAATTTGTTGATGACTTGTTCAATTTCTTCTTTTGTGATGGGCCTGTTCAAATTCTCCACATCAGTCTGTGTTAGCTTAGGTAAATGGTGTGTTTCTAGAAATCTGCCCATTTCTTCCAAATTTTCAAATTTGTTGGAGTACAGTTCTTCATAATATCCTGATATTATCCATTTTTCTCAGTTGGTTCTGTTATGATGTCACCTATTTCCTTTCTTATTCATGTTATTTATATTCTCTCCTTCTTTTCCTTTGTTAAATTTGCCAGTGGTTTATCAATTTTATTGATCTTTTCAAAAAACCAACTTTTGGTCTTGCTGATTTTTTTCTATTGCATTTCTATTTTCTGTTTCATTGACTTCTGCACGAACCTTGATTATTTCCTTTCTTCTGGTGTTGTGGGCTTTCCTTGCTGTTCTTTTTCTAATTGTTGGAGATGTTGGTTTAAAGTGTTGATTTTGGTTATTTCTTCTTTTTTGATGTGTGTTGTTATTGCTATAAATTGGCCTCTGATCACTGCTCTTGCTATGCCAAAGCAGATTTTGGTATGTTGTGTTTTCATTCTCATTTGATTAAAGAAATTTTTGAACTTCAATTTTTATTTCTTCTCTTACCCAGTCTTTCTCAAGGAGGGTATTGTTTACTTTTTTCTGTTGATCTTCCTACTGTTGATTTCTAATTTGATAGCAGTATGATCTGAGAAGATACATTGTAGTATTTCAAGGTTTTTAACTTTTTTAAGGCTTACTTTATGGCCTAACATATCATCTATCATGGAAAATGTTCCATGTGCACTGGAGAAGAATGTATATTTTGCTGCTGTTGGGTGAAGTGCTCTGTAGATGTCTACAAGGCCAAGTTGGTAGATTGTATTGTTTAGCTCTTCTTCATCTTTGTTGAGTTTCTTTTCAGTTGTTCTGTCTTTCAAAGAAAGTGGTGTATTAAAGTCTCCCACTATGACGATGGAGTCATCTATTTGGCTTTTCAACTCTTTTAAAGTCTGATTTATGTATTTTGGGGCTCTTTCATTGAGTCCATACATATTTATTATGGTTATATCTTCATGTTCAATTGATCCTTTAATCATTATGTAATGTCCTTCTTTGTCTCGTATGGTAGTTTTTGTCTTAAAGTCAATTTGATCAGAAATTAATATTGCCACACCTGCTCTCTTACAGTTGCCATTTGCTTGATATATCTTTTCCCAACCTTTGATTTTTAGTCTATTTTTGTCTTTATCTCTAAGGTGTGTCTCTTG
>NW_006921679.1:4601077-4611773 GCF_000298275.1 Orycteropus afer afer | reverse complement strand
CTCCAGACAGGCAAAAGTCCACAGCTCAGCCCGTCTTCCTCTTCACCGCTGCTTCCCCTTTTATTCCACAGCAACCAGAGCAGTCCTCTGTGTAGTCCCTGGCTAGCAGGGCTGACTTTTAGGTTAATTCTTAGGTCCTACCACCACTTAGGAATCTCCAAGCTGTCTGTGCCATCAGGATCGCTCAGGATCACTGCCAGACTGCAACTCTGTATGTCTCCTTTTCTGGTATTTTCATGCAAATTCTTCTGCTAATTGGGGTTTAGCCCACTTCCATATCTTTCCCTTCAAGGCTCAGGAGTCCAGGATTATCTTCTGTGTCTGTGTTAATTGGTTTCCCTTTTCTTTGTTGAAGAGGGTCTGTGCAGTCTTTCTGCCTATTCTACCATCTTGGAATATATCTCTAAGATTTTTTTTTTTTAAATTTTATTTTACAGTTTATTTCTTCTGTTACCCAGTAGTTTTTGAACAGGATGTTAATCAGTTTGTATGTATTTTATTTTCCCCCCAATACTCATATTATTGATTTCTAATTTTATAGTAGGAGCTCTGGTAGCATAGTGCCTAAGGCACTGGACTGCTAACCAGAAGGCTGGCAGTTCAAACCCACCAACCACTCCTCAGAAGGAAGATGGAGCAATCTACTTCCATAATGATACTGCCTCAGAAACCCAAGGAGGGGTCGCTATGAGTCAAGTCCGACTTGACGGCACATAACAACAACAACAACAATTTTATAGTGTGATCAGAAAAGATGCTTTGTAGTATTTTTATGTTTTAAAATTTACTGAAACTCACTTTGTGGCCTAATATATGGTCTATTCTGGAGAAAGATCCATGTACATTGGAAAGAATGAGTATTGCATTTTTTGGGGGTAGAGTATTCTGTATATTTGTATGAGATCAAGTTGGCTGATTGTGTTGTTGAGTTTTTCTGTGTCTTTGTTGAGTTTCTTTCTAGTTCTGTCCTTCTTCAAAATAGTTTGTTAAAGTCTCCTAATGCTATTGTGGAACTGTCTATTTCTCTTTTCAATTCTGTTAATGGTTGTTTTATGTATTTGGGGGCTCTTTCATTAGGTGCATGGATATGTATTATGTTTATGTTTTCTTGCTGCATTGGCCCTTTTATCATTGTATAATGTTCTTCCTTGTCACTAACACTCATTTTTTACTTCAAGTTTATTTTTTGTGAAATTAATATTGCCTCTCCTGCTTTTTTTTTTTTTTATTTTTATTGTTGTTGCCATTGGCTTGATATATATATTTTTCCCACCCTTTTATTTTTTATTTATTTTCACCTTTGTGTATTGTGAATCTCTTGTAGGCAGCACATTGATGGGTCCTCTTTTCCTATCCATTCTGCCACTCTCTTTCTCTTGACTGGTGCATTTAATCCATTCACTTTCAGTGTAATTAATGATAGGTATGAGTTTACTGCTCTCATTCTTTCTTTTTTTTTCCTAATATCATGTCAATGATTTCTTTGTTCTGAATATTTTTTGTGATGAGTTAACTTTGTTAAGAAATTTTGTTTTCATTTTCTTCATTGTTGTTGATTTTGCATTTACTGAGTTCTTATGAATTTCTTCTTTCTTATATTAGTTAGAAGGTTTATTAATTTTCTTTGTTGTTATCTTGGTAATTAATTTTTATCTTCCTAAATTTGAAGCAGTCTGTTATATATTGATGTCATCCTGACTTCATCTCCATTTAGAATCTTTGTAACTATACATTTTATTCCTTCTTTTTGCTTTGTCATTGTTATCTTTTCTAGATTGATGCCTCTGGTTCTCTATTTGAAGTCTAGTAATTTGATTTTATTTTTGATAATTCTATTTTTGTGTTGGTTTCCAAGTGATGTCCTCGTGTGTCTTAACCTAAGTCTCTTATCTGATGTTGTTGGTTCTCTGTCTGAAGGAGTCCTTTCAGCACTTCTTATAAGGTTAGTCTGGTTTTTACAAATTCCCTTAATTTCTGTTTATCTGTAAATCTAATTTCTCCATGGCATATGAGGGGCAGTTTGGTTGCATGTATAATTCTGCATTGCAATATTTTTTTTCAAGGTTTTATGTATATCATCCCATTGCCATCTTGCCTACATAATTTCTGCTGAGAAATCAGAGCTTATTCTTATAAGTTGGGCATTATAAGTAACATTTAATTTTTCCTGGGCTAACTTTATAGTTCTTTATTTGTCTTCTGTCTTGAAAACTTTGATTGTGATGTGTCTTGGTGATTTTCTTTTGAGGTCTATCCTGTATGGGGTTAGTTGAGCTTCTTAGATGGGTATCTCTTTTTCTTTCATGATATTAACAAAGTTTTCTGCTATCAGGTCTTTGACAATTTTCTCTGATTTTTTTTTCCTTCTCCTGTCCTGGAAATCCAATCACTCATATATTATTTCTTTGATATTGTCCCAAATGATTCTTATATTTTCATCTTCTTTTTTTCATTCATTTTTCTGATATTTCCTCATGCAAAATAATGCCAAAGTTTTATCTATTGCCTTCTTCACTCAGTTCAATTCTACTCTTTTATCTTTCCAATGTGTTATCTATATCTGTAGTTTTAGTGTTTTAATCTTCTGAATTTTTAATTGCTTTTTATATGCTTTCTAATTATTTACTTTTTTCCCTCATTTTGCTCTTGTGTTGTTTTCCTGAATTCTTCTAGGGTATTGTCTGTCTGTTTGTTTATGGTTTCCTTGAGCTATTGGATGGGCACTGCAAACCCACAGCTATTGAGTCAATTCCAACACATAGCAACCTCCATTGGGCTTCCAAGGTGGTAAATCTTTATGGAAGTAGATTGCCTCATCTTCCTCCTGCAGAGAAGCTGGTGGGTTTGAGCTGCCAACCTTCTGGTTAGGAGCCAAATACCTTATCCATTAATCCTCTATATACATGTATGTATGTATATCTAAGGGAGATCTGGTGGCGTAGTGCCTAAGGCATGTGACTGCTAACCAGAAGCCTGGCAGTTCAAACCCACCAGTCACTCCTTGGAAGGAAGGTTGGGCAATCTACTTCCTTAGAGATACTGCTTCAGAAACCCAAGGAGGGGTCACTATGAGTCTATATCTATATCTATGTATCTATCTATTTATACACCAAAAACCAAAGTCATTGCCTTTGAATCAATTCCATCCATTGGGTTTCTGAGGCTGTATATCTTTATGGAAGTAGATTGCTCAGTCTTCCTTCCACAGAGCAGCTGGTAGGTTTGAACTGCCAACCTTCTGGTTAGCAGTCACATTCCTTATCCACTACACCACCAGAGCTTCTTATACCTATACCTATACCTACCTGTAGTTATACCTACTGATTTATCTAGCTAGTTGTATTCTTTTGAATTCCTTATCAGGTAGTTCTACTACTTTTTATTTCTGAGGGTGGTTTTCTAGTTCTTTATTTTGGTCACTTGCTTTTGCTATCTTGTTCTGTTTCTTTGTTTGAATTGAAGTTGTCTTTTATCTCTGAGATATTTTGGGTTTGTTGTTTTTATTTGTTCATCATGTGTTGATTTGTTTCACCCTAATTTTTTTTCTTTGTTTTGCTTTATCTGGGTGGGTGAGGCAGGCATGCTTCTTTTGTTGCTAGTTTTGCAGCATGGGGGTGTTCGCCACCTGCCTCCAGATGGGTGGAATAACTGATGGGGATTTGAGTGCAGATCTCTGTTCATTGGTCTTGAAAAGGAGCTATATGGTAGGATGAGCAGGTGTTGTCCATTGTCTATTGTTGATCCAGTGGTGCAGGAGCAGGTGATAGCAGATAAGGTAGCATTGTCCTTACACTGACTGATTGCCATGAATATTTTCATTAGGTTCCTTCAGAGGAGAAGATCAATGTTCTATAGTACAGCTTCAGCTCCTCACGAGGAGTTTACATTAAATGGTCCAGATATTTGAGAACAGTTCAAACAAGGCCTCCTTGCACTTCAGAAAGGCAAACTGTGCTTCTGAGTTCCAAAGCTCTCTAATTTGTAGATTTCATGATGAGGGAAGAAAACATTGACAAAATCAAATATTCTGGAGATGGCCTTGCGTATTAAAAAGTTACAATGCATTTAAATGATTTATTTGACTTTTATGTGGTATTTCTGAGCTCTGGTGGCATAGTAGGAAAGGCATTTGGATGCTAACCAGAAGGTCAGCGGTTCAAACCCACCAGCTACTCCATAGGATGAAGAGGAAGCAATCTATTACCTTAAAGATTTATATCCTCGGAAGCCCTATGGGGGTCACTATGAGTAGGAATTGACTCAGTGGCAGTGGGTTTGGTTTTTTTTTTTTTTTTTTTAAAGACTAGCAAGATGAAGTATGAGCATCCAATTAGAATGCTGTTACATTCAGGAAAGAAACTATAGTGTTTGATTTAGGGTTGCAAGGAGATGTTAAGGATCAATGGCAGTGATGAGATGTGTTATATATTTTGAATTTTGACTTGCATACTTGAGACAGAAGATTGATAAAAGAATGAAGTAAAAAGTTATTCTGAGGTGTTTGTCTCAACAAGTAGGTAAACTGCAAGCATTTACTAAGATAAGGAAAAGTAGAAGAAGCAAACTTGGGGAAGAAAATCAAAACCTAGCATGAAATATGTTTCAAATATCTATGAAACATCCAAGTGGAGATGTTAAATAGAATGTGAGGTATTTGACAGTGGAGCTCTGGTTCAATTTTAGTTTAGAGGTATAAATCTGAGACTCATCAGTGAAGAGATGATATTTAAACTCAGGGGGTTGAATGAGATCACCTTCAGAGTAAATGTGAAGAGACCAAAAAATTGGTTGGAGGTTGATCTCTGAAGCACTCCCATATCCATAGGTTAAGAAGATAAGCAGCAAAAGAGTCAACCCAGAAGTAAGGAAAACACAAGAAAACAATGTCCTGTAAACTGAGTCATTAAATTTTTAAAGGGAAGTATGATCAATTTTGACAGATGTTGCTGAGAGGGTAACGAGTATTTGTATTGGCCACTGAATTTGCCACAAGAGAATTGTGGGGGTTTCTTGTAATTTCAGTGGATGCTGTGAGCCTATGAAATCATAATTAGAGTAGATTCCAGGAAGCATAACCCCTCACCACCAAGTGTCAATTGTAACATGGCCAGGAATCCCTCCTCCCTTCATTTGTTCCTGTTGTATTAGATTAAATATATTATTAGAATTAATCTTACATATTTTACTCTTTTTTAATGTATAAATTAAATAATTTAAAAATTACATTTGTGACTTGTGTAATATTTGTATTGGACATTGACTTTGTCTCCAAGAAGGTACAAATTCCTCAGAGAATTAAAAATTGCACATCTAAAATAAGGCTTACATTAATAGTAATCCTTTGAATGAAAAACTCAATTGTTAAGCCTTTCTAAGAAACAAAATACACCCATGGACTGCCAGAAGAACAAACAAATCTGTCTTGGAAGAAGTACATCCAGAATGCTCCTTAGAAATGAGAATGGCAAGACTTGGTCTTAAGTACTTTGGCCATTTTGTCAAGAGGGATCTAATCCAATCAAACATGAGAAGGACATCATGCTTGACAAACTAGGAGGTCAGCAAAAAAGAGGAAGACACTCAACAAGATGGACAGACAATGTTGCAAAACAATGGGCTCAAACATCATAATGGTTCTGAGGGTAACACAGGTTTGGGAAATGCTTCATTCTGTTGTACATAGGATCACTGGAAGTCCTAACTGACTTGATGGCATCTAACCACAATACATCAAATGTACATTTATGATTTTTGTTGAGAATTTGATTCCCCTGCTTTTTTCTTTTTTCTTCTCTTTTTGGGAATATTCCAATCTTATCCAGTTAACCAAAAGAGCCCTGGTGGCACAGTGGTTAAGTGCTTGGCTTGCAAACCAAAAGGTTGGTGGTTCAAACCCATCAGAAGTTCCATGAGAGAAAGATATGGCAGTCTGCTGGGGGCAGTTCTACCATGTCTTATAGGTTCCCTATGAGTTGGAATTCACCATGTTAACATGGGAGCAGTGGTAGTTCAGTGGTAGAATTTGTGCCTTCCATGCTGAAGACCTGGGAGCTCTGGTAGCATAGTGGCTAAGGCACTTGGCTGCTAACCAGAAGGCTGGCGGTTCAAACCCACCAGCCACTCCTCTGAAGGAAGATGGGGCAATCTACTTCTGTAGTTATACTGCCTCGGAAACCCAAGGAGGGGTCGCTATGAGTCTGGTCTGACTTGACGGCACTTAACAACGACAACAACATGCTGAAGACCTAGGTTCAAATCCTGGCAATGCACCTCATGCACAGTGGAAGCTTTTATGTTGCTGTAATGTTGAACAGGTCTCAGTAGAGCTTCCAAAATAAGAGAGACTAGGAAGGAAGACCTGGTGTTTTGGTTACACAATGTTTATGTAGATATTTTTCAAAAGGTCCAAGTAAATTATTCATTAAACAGGAATATACCACAAATGGGATGGCTTTAACAAACAGGAGTTTATTCTCACAGTTTTGAAGGCTTGAAGTCTGAGTTGAAGGTGGCAGATTCTAGGGGTTAGGTAAAGCCCTTGATCTTGGGCTTTAGCACTGCCTCATGCTCCCAGCCCACTGATGCTAGAGGCATGTCTTCACTCAGGCTGCTATTAGCTGCTAAGGCTGACAAACCCAAGATCGACAAATAAAATGGCAAAGTCCCGATATTACCAAACCACATGGCAGGTCATTGATTCAAATCCATTAAAAGTCCCAAGATTGGCAGGGCAACATGGCAGGCTGGTGCACAATGACTCAGCTACATGCTGGGTTCAAACTTGCCATCAGCTGGAGACCTTCCTTAAAGTTGCTTCTTATATACTGGAAGCAGCCCACATCCCTATAGCAGCTACTCAGCTTCTCCAGTAGCTTCCATCATGGAGATAATTACCAATCTCACCATTGGGAATAACTATATCCAGCTGCCCAGCCACTCAACCTGGCCCAGCCAAGTTGACACATAACCTTAACTACCACACCTGGTAACCTACTTCCAAAATTCAGCAGCTGAATATCCTATGGATCATAATGGTCTGGTCTGCTACCAATCACGAGGAAGATGCAGAATCAGACAATATTTCCTTCCATTGTGCATGTCATCACCACAAGTTAGTAGCTGACTTGATGGCAGATAGCAACAACAACAACCTAGTTAAAGTGAGTCACAGAAGAGAGAATCTGGAAGTTAGCTTGTTTTACTTTATTATTCAATAATTGGTTAGTACATTTATATTATCTAATATATAATTTAGTCCTAATGCAGTTTAATGAATAATTTACTTGGACCTTTTGAAAAATATCTACATAAACATTGTGTAGTAGCTTTTGCTGAATCAGAGTTCTATATTATATATATTCTTATTTTGTGTAGTTGTAGGCATTATTTTCATAGCACTACATGCATACATGTATAAAATATTTTTATACATATATGAAATGTGTAACTTTTATTTAAAATATGTTTTAGTTGTTATTGTTGTTAGGTGCTGTCAAGTCTCTCTGACTCATTAGCAACCCTATGTACAACAGAACAAAACACTGCCTGGTCCTGAACCATCCTCACAATCTTTGTTGTGCTTGATCCTGCAACTGTGTCAAACCATCTTTTTGAGGGCCTTCTCCTTTTCTGTTGACTCTCTACTTTACCATGAATGATACTCTTCTTCAAGGAATGGTCCCTTCTGACAACATGACCAAAGTAGGTGAGACAAAATCTGGCCATTCTTGCTTCCAAGGAGCATTCCAGCTGCACTTCTTCCAAGACAGTACTGCATCAAAATTATTTTTTAACTAACTTAAATGTCAAAACTCATTCCAAGAAAAAATTATATCACATAACAAAAACAACCAAATCCATTGCCATCGAGTCCATTCTGACTCATTGTGACTGTATGTGACAGAACAGAACCACACAACAGGGTTTCCAATGCTCTAGTCCTTACAGAAGCAGAGTACCACTTCTTTCTTCCATGAAGCTGCTGGTGGAACTGTCCACTTTTTAGTTAGAAGTTCAGCACTTAGCCAGTGCTCCTTTCAACATCACATTAGGCATTTAGCAGTCTGCTTCTGTAAAGATTTTACAGTCTTGTAAACCCTATGGAACAGCCTATGCAAACCCTATTCTGTCCTCTAGGAGCACTGGGAGTTGGAATAGACTTGTCAGCAGTGGGTTTGACTTGAGCTTTGCTCTGGTAAAGATTTACAACCTTGGAAACCCCACAGAGCAGTTTCTGTTCTGTCTTACAGTGTTACTATAAGTTGGAATCAATGCAATTGCAGTAGGTTTTTTTTTTGTTTGTTTGTTTTTTGTTTACTAATTTCTGAGTTTTAGCTAGTCTTCATTAACTGTACATCAGATTTTTTTTTTTATTTATAGAGAATATGTGGAGAAAAAATTAACTAGTAACCCAGTTTTTCTTCCAGGATTATTGTTTTACTGTTTGTTATGGAAAATTTCAAACATATGAAAAAGTAGTTTAATATAGTGAACTCTCATGTTTCCATTATCAAGAGTCATCAACCTTCAACATTTTTCTACTCCAATTTCATCTCTGTTCCCCAATATTTTTCTAATATATTTTAAAGCATCATTTTATTCACCAATAAAAGTTCTTATAACTATATTTGGATTTTTTAGACATACGCACCATGCCATTATAATCCTTAGCAAAATATCACTTCATATGTAGACATTTTAAAATTGGTTTGTTTGAGTCAGAATACAAACAAAATTATGATTGTTTTTTCAATATAACTTTGAAGTTTATGCTAAGAATTGGCCAACATTCTCTAGAATAGACCACATGTTAGACCAGAAAACAAGTCTCAATAAATTTAAAAGCATTGAAATACTGCAATGCAGCTTCTTGGATCTCAATGCTATAAAATTAGAAATCAGCAATAGGAAAATCAACAGAAAAAGAGCAAACACATGGAAACTGAATAACACCCTCCTTGAAAATGACTGGGTAATAGAAGAAATAAAAATTGAAATTAAAAAATTCCTTGAATAAAAGGAGAATAAAAACAAAACATACCAAAATCTTTGGGAAATAGGCAAAGCAGTGGTCAGAGGCCAATTTATAACTATAAATGTACACATCAAAAAAGAAGAGCCAAAATAAGCATGTTAACCCAACATCTCCAATAATTAGAAAAAAAGCAAGAAAGAAAGCCTACAGTCACCAGAAGAAAGGAAATAATGATTCAAGCAGAAATAAATGAAACAGAAAATAGAAAGACAATAGAAAAAATCAACAAAGACAATAGAATAAATCAACAAGGCTACAAGTTGGTTCATTGAAAAGATTAACAAAATTGACAAATCACTGGCAAATTTAACAAAGGAAAAGAGGGAGAGAATTCAAATAATATGAATAAAAAATGAATTGGACAACACTACAACAGAACCAACAGAAATTAAAAGGATAACATCTGGATACTGTAAAGAACTATACTCCAACAAATTTGAAAATCTAGAAGAAATAAACAGATTTCTAGAAACATACAACTTAGCTAAATTAACAGAGGCTGAGGTGGAAAATTTAAACAGACCCATAACAAAAGAAGAAATTGAACAGCTCAAAAAAAGAATTACCAGCAAAAAAAAAGCTCTAACCCAGACAGTTTCACTGGTGAATTCTACAGAATGTTCAGAGAAGAACTGACACCAATCCTACTCAAACTATTTCAGAACGTGGAAAAGGATAGAATCCTCCCAAATTCATTTTATGAAGCAAGCATAACATTGATACCAAAAGCAGGCAAAGATACCACTCAAAAGGAAAACTACAGACCAATATCCCTCATGAATATAGATTCAAAAATCTTCAATAAAATACTAGTCAATAGACCTCAACAACATATCAAACAAACAAACAAACAAAAAACATTATGACCAAGTGAGGTTCATACCAGGTATGTGAGGATGGTTCAATATTAAAAAAACAATCGACGTCATCCATAACATAAATAATACAAAGGAAAAGAAACACATGATCATATCAATCGATTAGAAAAAGCATTTGATAAAATCCAACACTCTTTGCTGACAAAAACTCTCAGTAAAATAGGAATAGAAGAGACATTCCTCAGCATAATAACGAGCGTCTCTGCAAAACCGACAGCCAACATTATTCTCAACGGACAGAGACTGAAACCACTCCCCTTGTGAACAAGAACTGGACAAGAATGCCCTCTATCACCACTTCTATTCTACACTGTATTGGAAGCCCTAGCCAGGGCATTAAGGCAAGAAAGGGAAATCAACACCATCCACATTGGTAAGGAAGAAGTTAAACTAACCCTATTTGCTGATTATATGATCCTATACCTAGAAAACCCAAGAGACTCAGCAAAGAAACTATAGGAACTAATTGAGAAATGTAGCATAGTGGCAGGATACAAGATCAACATCCAAAAATCAGCTGGATTCCTCTACACCAGCAAAAATATTACTGAAAACGAAATAAGGAAATCAATACCACTTACAATAGCTACTATATATATATTGTTGTTGTTGTTTGCCGTCAAGTCGGCCCCGACTCATAGCGACCCCTCCTTGGGTTTCCAAGGCAGTATCATTATGGAAGTAGGATTGCCCAACCTTCCTTCCGAGGAGAGGCTGGTGGGTTTGAACCACCAGCCTTCTGGTTAGCAGTCAAGTGCCTTAGCCACTATGCTACCAGAGCTCC
>NW_006921679.1:4576553-4600977 GCF_000298275.1 Orycteropus afer afer | reverse complement strand
ATATATATATATATATAAACAAATCGCAGTAGGGACACAAAAGATCTGTCCAAAGAAAACTAGAAATCACTGCCCCCAAGAAGCCATAAATCTACATAAATGGAAGAACATACCATGCTCATGGGTAAGATGATTGAGCATTGTTAAAATGTCAATACTACCCAAATCAATCTGACATTCAATGCAATCCCAATCCAGATTCCATCAACATTCTTTAAGGATATGGAAAAATGAATCACTAATTTTATGTGGAAAGGAAAGAGACCTTGAATAAGCAAAGCATGATTGAAGATGAACAAACTAGGAGGTCTCACAATCTCAGATCTCAAAACCTACTATACAGCCACAGTAGTCAAAACAGCCTGGTACTGGTACAAAAAAACACATACACCAGTGGAACAGAATTGAGAACCCAGAAATAAATCCATTAACTTATGATTTTGACAAAGTGATGAAATCCGTGAAATGGGGCAGAGATGGTCTCTTTACCAAATGGTGCTGGCAAAACTGGATATCCATTTGCAGAAAAATGAAAAAAGATCAATACCTCACACCATTCACCAAAATGAACCCCAGATGGATCAAAGACTTAAATGTGAAACCTGAAGTTATGAAGTTCCTCAATGGAAAAAGAGGGACAAATTTAGGGACCCTAACAACAAATGATTGTGGAACAGACCATCACTGCTCATGTGCAAGTTCAACTTGAAGTTGAAGACAATTAAAACAAGTCAACGAGAGCCAAAATATGACTTGAATATATCCCTCCTAAATTTATAGACCATCTAAAGAATAGATTGGATTAAATGAACACCAATGACCCAAAACCAGAGGAATTGTGGTATGACATCAAGAACATCATCCATGAAGAAAGCAAGGGGTTGTTAAAAATATGAGAAAGAGAGAAAAGACCAAAATGGGTGTCAGAAGAGACTCTGAAACTTGCCCTTGAGCAGACAGTAGCTAAATCTGATGGAAGAAATGACAAGGTAAAAGAGCTGAACAGAAGATTTCAAAGAACAGCTTGAGCAGACAAAGCAATTACTATAATGAAATATGCAAAGATCTGGAGTTAGAAAAACAAAATGGAAGAACATGCTCAGCATTTCTCAAGCTGAAAGAACTGAGGAAAAAATCTAAGCCTCGAGTTGCAATATTGAAAGTTTCTATGGGCAAAACATTGAATGATGCAGGAAGCATCAAAAAAAAAAAGATGGAAGGAATACACAGAGTCACTGTACCAAAAATAATTGGTCAATCTTCATCCATTTCAGGAGGTGGCATATATTCAAGAACCAATGGTATTGAAGGAAAAAGTCGAAGCTGCACTGAAGAGACTGCAGAAGAACAAGGCTCCACGAATTGATGGAATACCCATTGAGATGTTGCAACAAATAGATGCCCGCTGGAGGCATTAACTCAACTATGCCAAGAGATTCAGAAGATAGCTACCCGGCCAACTGACTGGAAGAGATCCATATTTGTACCCATTCCAAAGAAAGATGATCCCATAGAATGTGGAAATTATTGAACAATACCATTAATATTGCATGCAAGTAAAATCTTACTGAAGATAATTCAAAAAGGTTCTAGCAGTATATTGACAGAGAACTTCCAGAAGTGCAAACTGGATTCAGAAGAGGACCTGGAGTGAGGGATATCATTACTGATGTCAGATGTATCTTGGCTCAAAGCAAAGAATACCAGAAAGATGTTTACTTGTGTTTTGTTGACTATGCCAAAGCATTTGATTGTGTGGATCATAACAAATTGTGGATAACATTGAGAAGAATGAGAATTCTAGAATACTTGACTGTACTCATGAGGAACCTGTATATAGACCAGGAGGCTGTCGCTGGAACAGAACAATGGGACACTTCATGGTTTAAAATTAAGAAGCGAGTGCATCAGGGTTGTATACTTTCACCATACTTATTCAATCTATATGCTGAGCAAATAATCCAAGAAGCTGGACTATATGAAGAAGAATGTGACATCAAGATTGGAGGAAGAATTATTAACAACCTGCCATATCCTGACAACATGATTTTGCTTCCTGAAAGTGAGGATGACTTGAGGTGGTTATTGATGAAGATTGACTATAGGCTGCAGTATGGATCACATTTCAATATAAAGAAAATGAAAATCCTCACAAGTGGACCTATAAGCAGCATCATGATAAATGGAGAAAAAGATTGAAGTTGTCAAAGACTTCACATTGCTTGGTTCTACAATCGACTCCAGTGGAAGCAGCAGTTAGGACATCAGACAACATATAGCACTGAGCAGGTCAGCTGCCAAGGACCTCTTTCAAGTGCTGAGGAGCAAAGATGTCTCCTTGAGGACTAGGGTGTGCCTGACACAAGCCATGGTATTTTCAATTGCCTCATATGCATGTGAGTGCTGGACAAAGAATAAGGAAGACTGAAGAATTAATGCTTTTGAGTTGTGGTGCTGGAGAAGAATGCTGAAAATACCATGGACTGCTAAAAGAACTAACAAATCTGTCCTGGAAAAAGTGCAGCTGGAAGGGTCCTTGGAAGCAAGAATGGCCAGACTTCATCTCACCTACTTTGGTCATGTTATCAGAAGGGACCATTCCCTGGAGAAAGATGTCATGCTTGATAAGGTAGAGGGTCAACCAAAGAGGGGAAGGACCTCAATGAGATGGATTGACACGGTGGCTGCGGCAATGGGCTCAAGTATAGCAAGGATCGTGGAGCTAGTGCAGGACCAGCAGGTGTTTTGTTCTGCTGTGCATAGGGTCGCTATAAATTGGAGGCTTGATGACACCTAACAACAACAACAATTTATGGCATAAGTAGATAATCAAGCATAACCCAAAATGCACAAACAGCAGAAGATAAACTAGGTGAATGGGACTTTCTAAAAATTAAATTTTTTTGTAGTTCAGAAGACTTCTCCAAAAGTCAAAAGAGCACCTATGGATTGTGAAAAAATATTCAGCAACAACATATCTGACAAGGGACTTATCTCTAAAATTTATAGAAAACTCCAACACATCAACAACAAAAAAGATTAACAATCCAATTATTAAATGGGCAAAAGTCATGAATAGACACTTCACCAAAGAGGATATTCAGGTAGCCAGCAAATACGTGAAGATATGCTAAGGATCATTACCCTCTAGAAAGATGCAAATCAAATAACAATGAGATACCATCTCACCCCAGCACCAATGGCAAAATTCAACAAGACAGAAAATAACAAACGCTGACAAGGGTGTGGAAAGGTTGGGACTCTCATACACTGCTTGTGGGACTGTAAAATGATACAACTATTGTGGAAAGTAATATGGTGATTCCCTAAAAAGTTGAAATTAGAAAGACCATTTGACCCAACCATCCCATTACTAGGTATATATCCTATAGAAGTGAGAGCCAGGACAGGAACAGATATATGCACACCCATGTTCATCACAGCACTATTTACAATAGCCAAAAGATGGAAACAACACAGGTGCTCATCAACCAAAGAATGGATAACCAAATATGGTACATATGCACAATGGAATATTATGCAACCCTAAAGAATAATGTTGTTGTTGTTGTTGTTATGTGCCGTCGAGTCGGCCCCGACTCATAGCGACCCCTTCTTGGGTTTCCGAGGCAGTATCACTACGGAAGTAGGATTGCCCAACCTTCCTTCCGAGGAGTGGCTGGTGAATTTGAACCGCCAGCCGTCTGGTTAGCAGGCAAGTGTCTTAGCCACTATGCTACCAGAGCTCCCAAAGAATAATGTAGAATCTGCAAAACATCATATAATGTGGATGAACTTGGAGGACATTATGCTGAGTGAAATATGTCAATCACAGAAGGACAAATATTGTATTAGTTCTTGTAAAAAGTCAAGGAAAGGTTTCTATATGGAAGGATGCCTTCTTTGTTGGTTACTATTAGTGAGAGGGCAGGAAAGGGAACACTGCAAAAAAAAATAAAAAATGCATTGACCCATGTCACTGTAGTTTTGTGTATTTCACTGTAAATAAATTATATTTCAATAAAATATATTTTAAAAAAATAAACAAAAATAAAAATTTTGTGCTGAAGTGTATGTAAAGACCCAGGAACTGATGCTGCAGCAAAGAGAAGGCTACGTTGACAAGCTCACATCTCCTCTCTTTCCTTTTATTTGCTAGAAATAGTTTCACCCTCTTCTCTCTCCCTTCACACAGTGTGGATGGTACTAACCTTGTACTGATTTCTTCTAAATTCTGGGCATATTTTATAAAGATGAACATCTTTCTTGTGATCGATATAAATTCTTGTTGAAAATGCATATTTAAAGACCTGCCTCACCTGTCACTCTTCAGCCCAAAGAGGAAATTAATCAGAGTTGAATTGCTTACCACTGTAGTTTTTGTCATAGTTAGAGTTGCCCGTGGAACCTAAACATGTCATCAATGCAGAAGTCATGTTAATTTCAATGGTTGAGCTCCTCTTTGCACAACCTGTTCTCTCTGTCAAATTATGTTTCTTGTGTGTGTGTGTGTGTGTGTGCGTGCGTGCACATGCAGATACGTATTTATGTGCATACATTGAACATATGCTGGTACTACACTGCTAAAGTACGCTCACAAAAACTCACTGCCATCGAGTTGATTCCAACTCATAGTGACCCCTATTAGAATTCCAAGGCTGTATATCTTTATGGAAACAGACTGCCCCATCTTTCTTCTGTGGAGCAGCTGGTGGGTTCAAAGCACTGACCTTTTGGTTGCCAGCCACATGCTTTAACCACTGTACCACCAGAGCTCCTTGCTAAAGTCCTAGAAATACTGATGTTTCCTGGGGTTAGATGACACAAAGGTATTGGAAGTTTTAAAGTGACTTATTTTTCTCCCAGAGTAACTAAGAGTCTGTTTTCCAAAGAGAACGACAAGAGCTGTGGAAGATTTGGCACCATCCACGATGTAAAATTACTAATAATTTGAAGAAGTGGTTAGGGGCCCAAAGGGAACCCTTTCTGGGGAATTCATATATAAACCCTATGGAACTTATTTGGCCTTAACTATTTGTCATCCAAGCTTATTCAGAGTGGGGAAAATGGTGTGGGCCTGAAAGGCACATTCAACGAGTTGTGCTAGTGATTTCTTCATGAAAGATACTGTTTCTCAGGAAAACTTTCCTGCCACTCCCTCCTCACACCTCACTGAATATTTGTATTTTCTTCCAAATCAGTAGTACTTTAAAAAAAATTTTTATTATGATTGGGAAGAAAGTTTAGAGAGTAAATTCATTTTCCCAAATTCACTACTTTTACATTTCAGTATTGAAAAATATTTTCAGTCTTCTTCTCCCCACCCCTCCACTATTCTCTGTTCATTTAGGTTTCAAAGATCTTACTGAAGATCTTACTGTATTTATATATTATATCTCCTTCCAATCCATAGGAAAAAAAAAATCAGTACACAAAATACAAAGCTGGACGTCCCTGTCTCTGAAAGATTGCTGACTGGTTAATCCTGCATTTGATGAAAGATGTCTGTTTGCACGTCTAAGGGAAATTTGCTAAAGCCTAATCTACGGATCAGAAGGTCTTAAGGACCAGAGCTACAATGAAAAACAATGACAGAATTATTAAACACGACTGCATTTCATCAGAAAAGATTAATTATTTACTGTAGAATTAAGGGCTGCAGTGAAATGAAAATCCATCAACCATTTTGATCTAACCGGGACGAAAAGTAAACCCAACAGTACCTTAGTCACAAAGAACAATTTGGTCTTTTCTTTAGCATTTTTTTTCCCCTTTGGATTTATAATTATTGACAATAATTGCATTCTTGCCACAAAGAGATTAGGCAAAATAACAAGAATGTTACCATAGGAAGCTAGTGTTAGTGGGTGATTTACTGGAATTCAAAAATTACCAAAAGATGTATCAGCACAATACATTTCGTTCTTGTATAAATTTACTAATCAGAGCATATTTTCTCAAATATTCACAGCTAATGATTTATATTTTGGACAAAAAAGAGTGATCAAAATATGAGCCATTAGAAATTGAACAGAAATATCCTCAAGAGGTGATATTACAAATAAAAAAACACACTCCCGTCAAGTCTATTTGACTCATAGAGACCCCTCCTTGGATCTGTATGGAAGCAGATTGCCCAGTTTTCCTTCTGAGGAGTGGCTAGTGGGTTTGAACCGCCAGCCTTCTGGTTAGTGGTCAAATGCCTTAGGGACTATGCCACTAGAGTCATCTGAAAATATTTTAAATATGAAGAAGTTCGCCAAAAAATATTAACATATTTGTCTAACATAATTGAGAAGCTCCTGAATAATCCTTTATACATTGTCTTTGAAAATAACTTATACCAAAATAACAAACAAACAAACTCACTGCCATCAAGTTGAGCCCAAATCATAGTGACCCCTATTGTGTTTCCCAGGTGGTAAATTTTTACTGGAATAGATTGCCCTATCTTCCTTTGCAGAGCATCTGGTGGGTTTGAACCACTAACCTTCCAGTTAGTAGTCAAATACTTTAGGCACTGATGTATAATTTACCTGCACTAGAATACAGCATGTTAAATGTATAGTTTGGTGAGTTTCACAAATATGTACATGCATGTCACCACCACCCCAGTGATGGTCAAAAGATTCTTCATGCTTCCACCAGTAAATCCCTCCCCCAATGTCTAAACCAAAAAAACCAAACTCACTACTGTCGAGTTGGATCTGACTTATAGTGACCCATCCTTGGGTTTTTGAGGTGGAATCACTATGGAAGTAGATTGCCTAACCTTCCATCCGAGGAGTGGCTGGTGGGTTTCAACCTCCAGCCTTCTGGTTAGCAGTCAAACAGCTCAGGCACTATGAGTTGGGAGCTCGCTCCCCAACTTCTAGCCTCAGGCAATCTGCTTCCCAATCCATCTTTCCTAGAGTTTCATATAAATGGAATCAGATGGGAGTGTGAACTCTTGCTCTGTTTAACCTTCTTTGCTCCATATCATGTTTTTGACATCTGCGCAGTTGGGTGCATCTGTAGTTCATTTCTTTTTACTGCTGAGTAGGTGCCATGGCTCAAGTATACCACAACTTACTTATCCATTCTCTAATTTGGCTTGTTTCCATTGGGTTATTTGTATTTTTTAGAGTTTAGGGCTATTATTTACAAAGCCTCTATGAATATTTGCATAGAAATCATTTTTGTGAAGGTATGTTATTATTTCTCTTGCGTAAAACCTAGATGTGAAATTATTGGATCATATGCTAAGGGAATGTCCATCTTTCTAAGAAACAGCCAAGCAGCACACGAAGTAGGTGTATCACTTTCCATCCCTGCCACAGTGCACAGCATTTCTAGTATATCCTCAACTAAACTTGATATTATAAGTCTTTTAAATTTAACATGGGTGTAACATTATATCACTGTGGTTTCAATTTGTAAGTTGCCGAGGATAAATGATCTTAAGAACATTTTTTCTCATTACACTGTCCATTCACATGTCATTTTGGGGAAGGGTTTGTTCACATCTTATAATTATTTTTCAAACGTGGGCTGTTTGTCTTTTTATTCTTATTATTTATTTGTTATAAATAAAAGTCCTTTGGCAACTATTTGAATTGAGGACATTTCTCCCTGTCATTGGTTTTTCATTTTCTTTCTTTTTTTTTATTTTGCATTCAATAGCTCGCACACATTTTGTTTGGTGACACTGGTTACTTTCCCCAGGGTGTAAGAGCTCTCCTCCCTTCCAGTCTGTGCTCACCCTTTCCCTGTGTCCTTCTTGCTTATGCATCCCTTCCCCCCTCCCTTTCTTCCTGTGTAAATGCTGCTCTTCTGATCTCTCATGGCACATTTTTTAAAGGAGTGCTTCTCCCTCATATAGGTGTTCAGCTTGTAGGCCTGTCTATTGTTTGATTGACAGTTAAACCACAAGAGTGAGTTCCATTCCAAGCTGCAAGAGTGACTTGACACCATAGTCTCAGGGGTTTCACCAGTCTCTATCAGTTAGACTAGTCTTTTTATGATTTTGAGATTTGTTCCACATTTTTCTCTCATTCTTCCAGGATCTCCAATTTTGATCCCTTTCTGAGTGGTTGACACTGGTAGGTGGGTTCAGTGTAGTAAATTACCTGGTATGGCTTTTCTAGCCATAAGTCTTTGTAAACTCTGTGGTGGGATTTGCTGCGAGCAACTGAGGAGCTCCTGATTGCAAAAGTTATCCACCTGGGGTATTTCTGTTGGGCGCAACACAAAGCAATATTCTGGGAGGTTCCTGCTCTCTCTCAGTGGTTAGAATTCTGATGTTATGATTGGTTAGTTTGGCCACTCTGCCAGACTCAAAAGGAGGCCTCCTAGAGGCAGAAGAAGTCTCTCTCTGTGACTGTTGGTTGAGGAAGACGTGCTGCTGAAAGAGACACTTGCTCCTGAAAGAGACACACACTGCTGGGAAAGAGATGCAAGAGACACTCATTGCTGAGTGAGACATCGAGGGACACACACTGCTGGGAGAGAGTCTGTGAAAGACTTTTAGGAGAGAGAATGTGGGCTGGGTGAGAGACTGAGCATTTTTTTCTGAACTTGAATTGTAGCCCGGTGCTTCCCTAATAAATCCCATAATCTGTGAGTTCTGTGTGGCTACTGCAGTGCATTATCGAATCCAGGAGAGAGGTGGTGGGTGCTTTGGGAGGAACGGTTGGTGAAACGGCTGGAGGGAGGCAGCAGGTCTCACCTTGCAATAATAGGTCTTGTGTGGTTAAAGGAGGTCAGAAGATGTGGCCTCCTTGCCTCTTTTGCAGTGGAAATCATCTACTTCTTCTGGTTTCTGGGGCATATAGGCTGATGTTCTCATGGTACAGAGCCTTTGGACTAGTTGTACCTGTGTGTTTGATTTTCTTCACTTTTCTTTGCTCCCAATAAGTACAGACCAATAGCTGCACCTTAGATGGACACTCACAAGCTTTTAAGACCCCAGTTGCTACTCACCAAAGTAAGATGTAGAACAATATTTTTATATACTGTGTTGTGCCAGTTGAGCTTGATGCCACCCACAACTATGGCCCCCAGCCCTCACACCCAGAGACTCACTCCCTCAAGGTGCTTAGCTGTGCCTAAGAAGTTATCATAATTTCACCTCCTGTTAGTTTTAAACTGCACATGGACATTTTTATAGCACATACAAATTCATATGTAGGAATATACTCTGACAAACCTATGTGTAAAAAAACCAAACTCACTGCTATTGAGTCAATTCAACTCATAGCGACCCCTCCTTCAGTTTTCAAGGTAGTATCTCTAGGGAAGTAGATTGCTCAATCTTCTTCTGAGGAGTGGCTGGTGGTTTTGTTGTGGGTATATTCCCACTAACCTATCCATACCTGATCTTCTTGCCTGTCTATTTATGTATCCACCTGTAGATGAGTGTTTGCTGTTACCAAGAATGCACTTTTATGTATTCAATATTTTTTGCCTTTATTGTCTATACCTCTTGTGTACCTTTTCATGTCTTCCTTTTCCTTAGTGGTATAGTGCTAGTCTCATGTTTCTGTTATATTGCTTTTCTCTTCATCTGGATCAAATCTGTCTCTTAACTATGCATCTATTTTCCCTCATCTCCCATTCTCCCATCCCTGGTAATGAGTAAAGAATATTTCCTTCCCTGTATAAACCTTACTTTGCCTTGCTATAGTAATGGACTCATACAATATTTATCCTTTGGTGACTGACTCATTTCACTCAGCATAATGTCCTTCAAGTCCATCCACGTTATGAGATGATTTGTTGATTCTTCATTATTCTTTAATGGTGTGTAGCATTCCATTGTATAGATGTACCATTGTTTAGTTATCCATTCATTAGTTGATGGGCACTTAGGTTATTTCCATCCCTTTGCTATCGTAAATAGTGCTGTGATGAACATGGGTGTGCAGATACAAATATTCTTGTCCTGGATCTTACCTGTTGAGGATATATTCCTTGTAGTGGGATTGCTGAATCAAATGATATTTCTATTTACAACTTTTTGAGGAAGCACCATACTAATTTCCACAGTGGTTGTACCATTTTACAGTCCCACCAGTACTGTATGGCAGTTCTAATCTCTCCACATCCTCACTAGCATTTGTTGTTTTCTGTGTTGTTGAACTTTGCTATTATTGCTGGGGTGAGATGATATCTCATTTTTGTTTTGAGTTCCATCTTTCTAATTGATAATGAACATGAGCATTTCTCCATGTGTTTGTTGGCTGCTTGAGTATCTTCTCTGGTGAAGTGTCAGTACACACTATTGCACTATTGTTTTTTAATCCGATTGTTAGTCTTTTTAATGTTATTGGACTGTTGACATTTTCTATACATTTTAGAAATAAGTCCCTTGTCAAGTATTCCATTGTGAAATATTTTTTCCCAATCTGTAGGTTCTCATATTACTCTGTTGGAGAAGTCTTTTAATGCACATTCAAATTTAATTTTCAGAAGGTCCCAATTATCTAATTTCTCTTCTGCTGTTTGTGCATGTTGGATTATGACCAATAGTCTGTTGATGCCATAAATTAGGGCCCATGTTCGCCCCTATTTTACCTTTGATGAATTTTATAGTTTTAGGTTTTAAATTTAAGTCTTTAATTCATCTTGAGTATAATTTTGTGTATGATGTGAGCTATGGATCTTGTTTCATTTTTCTGCAAATGGATACCCAGTGAATGGATTTCAGCCCTTTGTCAAAGATCAGCTGTCCATAGGTGGGTGAATCTATTTCTGGGTTCTCAATTTTGTTCCACTGGTCTATGTGTCTATCACAATACCAGGCTGTTTTGACTACCGAGCTGTATAGTAAGCTTTCAGGTCAGGGAATGTGAGACCTCCAACTTTGTTCTCTTCTTTGGTAGTGTTTTGTTTATCAAAGGTCTCTTTCTTTTCCATTTAATATTAGTGGTTTTTCCAAGTCCTTAAAGAATGCTGATGGAATTTGGATTGAGATTGCATTGAATCTATAGATTACTTTGGGTAGTGTAATAGTTAAGGTTGTGTGCCAACTTGGGTGGGCCTGGTCGAGTGGCTGGGCAGCTGGTGGTAGTTATTCCCTATGATGAGACTGGCAATCAACTCCATGGTGGGATCTACCACAAGCAGCTGAGTAGCTGCCTTTGGGATGTGATCTGCTTCCTGTATATATGGAGATGCCTTGGGAATGGTCTCTAGCCTGTGGCACACTTGGACCCTGCATGTAGCCATGGCATTGCTCAGTAGCCTGCCATGCTCTGCCGACCTTGAGACTTACAATGGATTTAAGTTAATGGGCTGTCGTGTGGTTTGGTAACATTGGGATTGTGCCTTTTTACTTGGCAAACTTGCAGCTTCTCAGCCTCAGCAGCCAGCAGCTGTCTGAGTGAAGAAATGCCTCTAGCTCCAGTGGGCCAGGAGCAGGAGGCAGAGCTGGACCCCAAGGTTGAGGGGCTTTCACCCAGCCTCTAGAGCCTGGTACTTTGACCTTGGGCTTAAAGCCTCCAAATTGTAAGAATAAACTCCTGTTTGTTAAGGCCATCCCGTTTGTGGTATATTCTTGTCAGAGTAGCACTATGTAACCAGAGCAGGTAGTATTGATATTTTCACAAAATTCAGTCTTCCTATCCATGAGCAGGGCATATTCTTCCATTCATGTAGATCTCTTATAGTTTCTTGTAGTAGTGTTTTGTAGTTTTCTTTGTATAGGTCTTTCATGTACCTGATAAGATTTATGCCTAAGTATTTTGTCTTCTTCATTGTTGTTGTTGTTGTTGCTTGCCGTTGAGTCAGCCCCGACTCATAGCGACCCCTCCTTGGGTTTCCGAGGCAGTATCACTACGGAAGTAGGATTGCCCAACCTTCCTTCCGAGGACTTCATAGCTATTCCATACTTCCATTCCAGAGATCTCTTTGTTGATGTAGAGGTAGCCAACTGATTTTTGTGTGTTGATATTGTATCCTGCTATTTTTCTGAATCTTTCAATTAGTTCCAGTAGTTTTCTTCCTGAGTCTCTCAGGCTTTCTATGTATAGGATCATGTCATTTGCAAATAGAGATAGTTTCACTTCTTTGCCAACTGAGATGTCTTTTATTTCTCTTTCTTGCCTTATTGACCTGACTGTGACTTCCAATATAATGTTGAACAGAAGTTGGTGATACAGGGCATCCTTACCTGTTTCCCATTCACAAGAGGACTGCTTTGAGTCTCTCTCCATTGAGAACAATGCTGGCTTTTCATTTTCTTAACTGTGTCTTTTGAGGACACAGAGTTTTATTTTAATAAAGTCTACTCTTCTCATTTGTTTTTCTTTTATTATTATCACTTTTTGTATCCTTGCTAAGAAATCTTGTCTACTCAATGCCATTCATATTTTTCCCTATGTAATTTTCAAAAATTTTATGGTTTTTCTTTTCTATATTAGCCTATCATGTTTAACTTATGATCTGGTACAAGAATGAGAGTTTAGTTTCATTGTTTTTTTTCTTTCCTTTGTCAATTACCAAGGAGATCTGGTGACACAGCGGTTAAAACATTCTATTGCTAACCAGAAGTTTGGCACTTTGAACCCACCTGCTGCTTCACGGGAGAAAGATGAGACAGTCTGCTTCCATAAGGATCTACATCCTTGGAAATCCCATGTGACAGTATACTCTGTCCTACAGGGTCACTGTGCATTGGAATCAACTAAGTGGTAGTGACTTTGGTTTATGGGCATGTGATTTACCAGTTGTTTCAGAAACTTTTGTTGAAAAGACTATCTTTTCCTCTACCAAATTACATTGACAAGGTTCATCAAAAATCAATTGACCCTGTATGCATGTTTCCTTTTGGGGACGCCATTTTCTTTTCCATTGACTGTTTGCCTATCCTTCCATCAATATCATCACATCATGGTTATTGTAACTCTATAGTACACCTTGATTTCAAGTAGTGTAAAACTTCTAACTTTGCTATTATTTTTCAAAATTTTTTTGCCTAAACTGCATTCTTTGAATTTTCAAAAATGCTTTAGAATTAGCCTCTAAATTTCTTTAAAAAAAAAAAAAAAGTCTTGCTGAAATTTGTGTTAGAACATTGGAATACCACTGAACTTATAGCTCAGTAGTTCTCAGAATGTAGTTCCTGGTGAGAGACATAACTTGAAAACTTGTTCAAAAAATAAACATTCAAGTCCCATTTATCATTGTCTAAGTCCCAACCTAGACATACTAATCACTAAGATCTGGAGGCGGATTTCTTCTTTATCTTATTCTTGTTACTTTTACAAATAATATTAACTACAGAGAACATGCTACCTATTCTTTAGTCAGTTGCATTTTTAAGTAGATTAAAAAACCCATATAAAAATATTTTCCATATATTTTTACATATATACCATTTCCAAATCTTTTCTCTCCCTTGTGCAGATTTGAAGTTCTAACTCTTTGAATTTTCCTTAAGTTCAAAGAAATTCTTTCATCAGCTCCTGTGGTGTATATCTGCTGATGACAATTTTATTCAAATTGTGTTTATATGTAAATTCCTTTTCAATAATTTACATTCGGATTTGTTGCTTGGCAGTTCTTTTGTTGTTACTTTTGTTTCTAAGTTAAAGTTATTTATTCATTCCTTTGGCTATAACCTTATTTATTCATTCCTTTGGCTATAACCTTATTTATTCATTCCTTTGGCTTGTATTGTTTCTCATTATGAGTTAGCAACCCTTCTTATCTTTGTTTCTCTGAATGAAATGTGTCTTTTCAGAATGGGTTTATTTTAAAATATTCTCTTTGGTATTCATTTTCAGCATTTTAGTTACAATGTCTTCATGTGGTTTTCTTTGTATTTATCTTGTTTTTAGCATTTGTTGAGGCTTTTGAATATGTGTGATATTTTATTTTCTACTTTGGAATATGCTTGGTCCTTATTTCTTCAAATATTTTGCCTCCTACCTCAGACCACTATTACAAATATGTTTGGCTGGTTGCTATTGTCCCTTAGGTCACTAAATCTCTGTTTACTTTTTTTTTTTTTTTTTTTGGTTTATCTTTGTTTTTCAGTTTGGATAAATTTTATTGGCCCTAGGGGACGGCCTCGGGCCCAAGGCAGTCGCCTGCCAAGTGTAAGACTGGCGGTTCAAACTCACCAGCCTCTCCCTGACAGGTAGAACTTGCCTGCTAACCAGAAGGCTGGCGGTTCAAACTCACCAGCCACTCTTCAGAAGAAAGGTTGGACAATCTACTTCCCCCTCAGAAACCTAAGGAGGGGTCGCTATGAGTCGGGCCGACTCAACAGCACATAACAAAACACAAGTTTTATTACCCTGACTTAAAATTAATTATTTTAACCATCTGTAATATCTACTATACTGTTAAACAAAGAAAGAAACAAAAAACCAAATCCACTGCTATGGAATCCATCCCAACTCATAGCAACACTTTAAGACAGAGTACAGCTGCCCCATAGGGATTCCAAGGTGGTAAATCTTTATCGAAGTAGATTGTCCCCTCTTTCTTCTGCAGAGCTGCTGGTGGGTTTGAAATGCCAACCTGGTTGGCAGCCAGATGCCTTAGGTGCTGTGCCACAAAGGCTTCTTATTTAATATGTAGGAAATAAAAGTAAGTTTCAGCTAGCTTTGGTAGTTGCTCTAATATAGTATGGTCAGAAAATTTGACAAAACTGATCTTAGAACTTAGTTAATATGCTTTAAAAGGAGTTCTGGTGATACAGTGGTTAAAGCATTCATTGGCTAATCAAAAGTTTGGCAATTTGAAACCACCAAGTACTCTGTGAGAGAAAGATGTGGCAGTCTGTTTCTATAAAGATTTACAGCCTTGGAATCCCTATGGGACAGTTGTACTCTGTCCTAAAGGGTCTCTATGAGTCAAAATTGACTCGAAGGCAATGAGTTAGAGCATCACATATGTGTGCTGTTTATACAATTCTGACAAGCACCTGCTGTCAATCATGCAATATTTGTGCTACTCCAGATTTCATCCATAGAAGAATTATAAAAAGCTAGTCCAATAGCCAGGACTTGATAATTTCTAGTTTAGATTATTTCCCTTACCTATCACTTGTGGATAGGTGCTTTGATTGCTTAATTCCAAAGGCAAGTATACTTTGGCCATCTAACTGCAATTGCTTATACCTATTTGTGTAACTTGACTTATTGTTAAATTTGTTTTGGTAATGGTCTAAACATAGTCATTGTATCAATATTGTATCAATATTTGCCTTTTTTTTTTTTTTAAATGATTTTGAGTTTTGTTCCACATTGTTCTTCCTCTCTACCCAGTATCTTCTACATAGATCCCCCTCCAAGTGGTTGACAGTGGTAGCTGGGAACCATCTAGTTCTTCTCGTAGTAAAATAGGTTGAGGATTGCATGGTGTACCAGTCATGAGGAGTAATTGTTTCCTTGAATCTTTGGTTTTCTTCATTCTTCTTTGCTCTGGATGAGGAGAGTCCCATCGTTGCATCTAGATGGCTGCTTGCAAGCTTTTAAGATCCCAGTTGTTACTCGCCAAAGTAAGAGGTGGAACAATGTTTTGTGTAGTATGTTATGACAATTGAGCTTGATGTCCCCTGTGACTATGGTCCCGAGCCCACAGGTTCAACTACTCACTCCCTCTGGGTAGTTGACTGTGACCAAGAAGTGACTAAAAACTCATCTCTTGACAGCACTACTATACCCCTGGGAATTCTTACAGAACATACAAATACACTTGTAGAATCATTGTCTACCAATGCTATACAAGGTCTTGAGTACACTCCCTGCTGCATAAACATACCTAATAGTTCAGCCTGTCCACCCATCTATCAACCCATAGACCCATGTTTGCCTTCACTGACAACGTAGTACTGTATGTAATAGTTGCCATTTTTGAAGGAAAATATTCCATTACTGGATTGATCACAAGTGAGAGAAAACCAGTACCAATTTAAAGCTATTAGGACTTTATTTATCTTCCTTGTAAAAAACCCAGTGAAGGCTATCTCAAAAATGTGAATGTGGATCTGATGTCTCATAGAGCCTGACTCTTTAGATTTTCATTTCCAACTCACTTTGGAATCCAAGATGGCTACTGGAGTGTCAGCCAGTACGTAATCATTCCAATGAAGGAGAAGGAGAGTGGGCAGAAGGAAAAAAGGGCATAACATCTTCTTCCCTTAAGGACACTTTCCAGAAGTTGCTATCAAAGTTTACATATTATTGTCCAAGACTTAGCAGGATGACCACACTTAGCTAAAAGAGAGAAAGGTAAATGCAGTCACTTTTAGAGGATGGCCATGTGGCCAGCTAAAAGTTGGAGACTCTGTTACTGAAGAAGTGAGCAGATATTGGAGAATATGCAGGTATCTCTACATTGATGAACTAATTCTTAAATACTTTTTTTAACCAGTTTGGATGGGGAAAAGAATGTTCTAAATATGTTATAGACTTCCCTGAGTAATTAAGTAGCTTTTGGTTTCTTGCAATTACTCAAGGCTGTTACTACTCTTCTGGGATTCTCTATCCAGGTCTGTTCATTCCTGGGTTTCTCTTTCAGCAGAGTACCTGCTTCCTCTCTGGGTCACAGGACAGAAAACAAGGCATAAAATACCACTTCCTACATTTTACATATTGCAATTTCAGCCACTTGGAAAGTTAATCTGCTGTAATTTTCTGACCTCCTGATAGTCCGATATTGACCAATTCCAGATTCAAACCTGAAACCATTGCATCTTTTAGATTCCACATCTCAATTGTCTGCTTGAACTATGATGATCTGATCACTTTGCTGACCACACGCACCCCACAGCTTAGAAGCAACCCTATCACCATGGTTGATTGGTTTCTCCCTGTTATTAACATTTTGCTCTTGTGGTTCGTTGCAGCCAAATCAGCTCCAACTCATGGCAACCCAATGTCAACAGAAGCAACCACTGCCTGGCTTTATATTATCTTCATGATCTTGGATAAATTTGAGCCCATTGTTGGGGCTACTATGTATTTTTGAGTGTCTTCTACCCAAGGGAGCTCATCTGCCTGCAATATTCTGTTGTGATCTGCAGGGTTTCCATTGGCAAATTTTTGAAAGAAGATGGCCAGGTCTTTCTTTATAGTCAAACTTAGTCTAGAAGTTCCACTGAAATCTGTCCACCATGAGTCACCCTGCTGGTATTTGATATACCAGTGGTATAGCTTCCAACATCATAGCAACATGAAAGCCATCACAATAAGACAAAGTGATAGTAGAGTAGTGGCTTATACATTCCCACCCACTAGGATTGAGTCAAATTCTGACTCATCATGACCCCCATTGGGTACCCAAGGCTATAAATCTTCACAGAAGTAGGTTGCCTCATCTTCCTCCCATGGAGCAGCTGGTGGGTTTGAACTGTCAGCTTCTGGTTAGAAGCCAAATGCCTCACCCACCAAAGCTCCTTGTTAACATTACGAGGCTAACATCCATTGAATGATTAATGTATGGCAGGCTATTCTAAGTGGTATTCTTGAATTATTTAACACTTACATATGCTTTTCTCTTTAGGACTTTGTTCACTTTTGATTCATAGTTTTATTGTAGATGGCCGAAGTCACTTTAAGTCTGACTTCAGATAAATGGATTCTTGTATTTATTTATATATTTTTTTTTTGTCAGGGGGCAGATTTTATTTTTTCAACTGACTGACCCACTGCTATTGAGACAATTCTGACTCATAGTGACCCTATAGGACAGAGTAAAACTGTCCACATAGGGTTTACAAGGCTATAAAGCTTTATGGAAGTAGACTGCCACATCATTCTTCCACAGAGCAACTGATAGGTTCAAACCACCAACCTTTTGATTAATAGCTGAGCGTTTTAAGCACTGAATTATCTGGAATCCTTTTTTCAATTGAAACAAACAAACAAAAACAACAACAACAAAACACTGAAATGGAGTCCATTTGCCTTACAGGTGATGTGATTGAATCGAATTATCATCAGCTTTCTCTGTGGCAAATTCAAGTCAAGTGATGTTTCTCATGTTTCATGCTTTTTTTCTGTATGCACAACTCCTACTGGATAAACCAAAGAATGTGTTAGATTGGACTAAATCAGAAAACAAACAAAAAACAAACAAACAAACAAAAAAAAACAAGCCAGTAGATGTGTGGTCGTTCCCAGTACAGACCGTGGAGCTGGATCGGATTCCTGCTTCACCAGTTACTGGCTGTGCAAACTTAGCAAGTTACTTTAGCTCTCTGTCTCTTATTTTTCATTAGATGGGAATGATAGTAGTACCTGCTCCATGAGATTTAGTGTAAGTAAATGTATAATGTGCATAGAACAGCACTTGACCAACAGCAAGTGCCATGAAAGTACAGGCTTCCTCATAATTGAATTATCATCAGCTTTCTCTGTGGCAAATTCAAACTGCCCAGGCCACCACCTCCTACCAATTGACATAGAATAGATTCAAAATCAGTATCTGATACTAAAGAATATTTCATATACTTGCATGACAGACATGCTAAATATTACAAACTAAGACAAAGAAAGCTAACAGTATCTCACTCTATGAGGGCATACTATCACACATCTGTCAGTTTGTCACACTTGGAGGCTTGTGTATTTCAGTATGTTGTTGTTATGTGCCATCAAGTCGGACCCGACTCATAGCGACCCCTCCTTGGGTTTCCGAGGCAGTATCGCTACGGAAGTTGATTGCCCCATCTTCCTTCTGAGGAGTGGCTAGTGGGTTTGAACCACCAACCTTTGGGTTAGCAGTCAAGTGCCTTAGGCACTATGCTACCAGAGCTCCCATGTTTCAGTATAGCTGGAAGTTATTTCACCAGTATTTCAAATACCACAACAGTCACCCATAGTGGCCTGGTTTCAGTGGAGCTTCCAGACTAAGATGGGCTAGGAAGAAAAGCCTGGCCATCTAGTTCTAAAAATTGGTTAATGGAAACCCTATGAATCACAATAGAGTATGTTCCAGTTCAGTGTTGGAAGATGAGCCCTGTAGGTTAGAAGTTATTCAAAATAGACAGTGACCATGAGAATGGACTCCAGCATAGCAATACTTGTGAAGATAATACAAGATAAGTCAATGTGTCATTCTGTTGTACATGGGGTCTCCATGGCAACTAACAACATCAGTGCTGGGCTAACGCTGCTAGTATTCTCATGGAAATCCCAAAGCATTGTAGGGTTTAGAAAACGCGTTTGTGAAGGTTTCAATCCATCCTTTGCTAATGAGATGTTTCTCTTTTCAAGTTTTTCAACTTTTCCCTCTGGCATCAAAAGAGTGTTTTATAGATGAAAACATAAACAGAATGATGCAAGGGCTCAAGACTCCTTAGACCAGCTGTTGGTAAGAAAATATCCTAAGAACTGGGCAGAATGAATACACCAGTGTTGGGAAGATGATGAAAGGAAACAGACCAGGAGAAAGGTCTGCATAATTCTGACACCTTTCTAACTATCAACTCACAGAATAAAAGGAGTAGTATCCACTTATAAAAGAGCTCTATGGTGCAGTGGTTAAGTGTTCAACTGTTAATAGTAAAAGTTGGCAGTGCAAGCCCACCAACTACTCCAAGGGAGAAAGATATGGCAGTCTGCTTCTGTGATGATTGTAGCCAGTGGGGCAATTCCACTAGCATATGGGGCAATTCTACTCCACCCTGTGGTTTTGCTATGAGTTGGAATGGCATTTACAGCAATGAATTCTTTTCAGTTTTTTAATCAAGTTAGTGCCTTTCCTGCAGAAACCAGGCTTCAGAATATCTTCTAGAGATGCCTTGTATCAGAAAGAGTGAGAGAAATCTGCTTTACAGGCACTGCTGCCATCTCTCTCTTCCTGTTACACACTTTCTGGATAGGGTGCAAGGTTCCACTGTGTCATCCCTGATTTGGATTTTTAAAATGAAGCACATCTCAAGGGCAAGCCAAGCGATGTTTCTCATGTTTCGTGTTTTTCTCTGTATGCACAACTCCAACTGGATAAACCAAAGAATGTGTTAGATGGGACTAAATCAGAAAACAAAACAAAACAAGCCAGTAAGTAGATGATTGAACACCAAAAGAAATTCAAGAATGCTACTGGATTTCTTTTTCTTTTTTTTTTTTTTGAAGTGTGTAAATATTTCCCTAGAAAAATCTGTTATTTTTATAAAGAAAAGTGTGCTTTTGGAAGAAAAAGGATGATCCCTGGTGCCATGTTGGAGGAGAAGGAAAATCATCTGTCTGTCACACCGTTTTAATAAGCTAAACCCAGGAAAGCTGCCACTTCCAAGCTCCCTTCACCTAACTTTAAGATGTTTTCATTGACTTATTTAATCTTTTAGAAAATGAACTACTTATGAACAGTCAAGGAAACATGAGAACAATAAAAAATGCTTAAAGATATTTTATACATTTTTTTCTTCAGATAAAAAATAAAATAAAATTCTAAAAAATAAAGAATTTAATATTCTAGCTATAGTGCCTAAGGTGCTCGATTGCTAACCAGAAGGCTGGAGGTTCAAACCCACCAGCCACTCCTCAGAAGGAAGGCTGGGCAATCTACTTTGGTAGTGATACCACCTCAGAAACCTAAGGAGAGGTCACTATGAGTCGGGTCTGGCTTGATGACACATAACAACAGCTATACTGAAAAGAGTTCTGGTGGCCTAGTGCCTAAAGCATTTGACTGCTAACCTGAAGGATGGTGGTTCAAACCCACCAGCTGCTCCATGGAAGGAAGATGGGGCCATCTACTTCTATAAAGATTTACTGACTTTATACCTACCCAATGGTAGGTCGCTATGAGTCAAAATGGACTCAGTGGCAGTGGGTTTGGTTTGGGTTTTGGTAGGTATATTTGTAATCATGTAAGTCATGATCCTTTATGAACAAAGCTAACGCAATGTCAGAAAATGCTTTCTTGAGATTTAAATTTTTCTCTTTCATTTTGGCACAGATGTACAAGTAATAAAAAGCATATTTTCTATATCCTATAAGGGAGCTCTGGTGGCATAGTGCCTAAGGCACTTGACTGTTTACCAGAAGGTTGGTGGTTGAAACTCACCAGCCACTCCTCAGAAGTAAGATTGGGCAATCTACTTTCATAGTGATACTGCCTCAGAAACCCAAGGAGGGGTCACTATGAGTTGGACATGACTCGATGGCACATGACAACAATAACAACATCTCCTATAAATGTATATATTCCTGATGGCTCAGTGGTTAAGCTCTCAGCTGCTAACTGAAAGCTCAGTTGTTCAAAATACCAGCTTTTCTGTGGGAGAAAGATGTGGTATTCTGTTTCTATAAAGATGCCAGCTTTGGAAACCCTGTAGGGAAGTTCTACTCTGATCTACAGGGTCATTATGAGTCAGAATCAATTAGCAGCAATGAGGTTGATTTATAGACAGGCAGCCCTCAGGAAAGAACCAGATCAGCTCTTAAGTGTGTCTTTAGGTAGAATTTGCACTTAAGTTGGAACAAGGGGATATGATTCTTACTTAGCCTTACTTAAGTTCAACAAAAGGCTCAAATATTTTTCAATGATTTAAAAGAGGCATATGCAGCAAATGAAGGTGATTGTGATGAAGAATTAGTTTCAGGTTGAGGCTGGTTCAATCGATTCAAGTGAAGGCAAATTTCCATAATATTTGTTTCGGTTATCCAGTGCTTCTCTAACAGAAGATACCACAAATGGGATAGCTTTAACACATAGGAGTTTGTTCTCTTAAAGTTTGGAGGCTTTAGGTCTGAGTTCAAAGGGCCAGGCTCTAGGAGCTGGGTGAAAGACCTCAACCTTGGGCTTCAGCCTTGCATCCTGCTCCCAGCCCACTGAAGCTGGAGGCTTTTCTTCACTCAAGCAGCTACTGGCTACTGGGGCTAACAAGCCCAAGATTGACAAATAAAAAGGCATAGTCCCAATGTTACCAAACAACATGGTCTGCCATTGATTCAAGTCCATTGAAAGTCCCAAGGTTGGCAGAGCATGGCAGGTTGCTGAACAACAGCACAGCTACATGCAAGGTTCAAGGTGCCATAAGCTAGAGACCATTCCCAAGGCTTCTCCTTATATACAGGAACCAGACCACACCCCTAAAGCAGCTACTCAGCTGCTTGTGGTAGATCCCACCATGGAGTTGATTGCCAGTCTCATCATAGGGAATAACTACCACCAGCCACCCAGTCACTCATCCAGGCCCAGCCAAGTTAACACACAAACTTAACTACCACAACATTAAAGGACAAGTACAAGTTACCCATCCATACTCATCTGTCAGTTTGTCATACGGTGGTAGTTTGTGTGTTACAGTAAAGCTAGAAGCTATGACACTGGTATTTCAACTACAAGCAGGGTCATCCATGGTGGATGAGTTTCAGTAGAGCTTCCAGACTAAGGCAGATTAAGAAGGAGGAACTGCTGGTGATTTAATTCTGAAGAAAAGTTGACCAGTGAAAACCTTATGAATTGCAGTGGAACATTGCCTGATGTAGTGCCAGAAAATGAGCCCCTTGTGTTGGAAGGTACTCAAAATACAACTGGGGAAGAGCTGCCTCTTTAAAGTAGAGTAGATCTTAATGTTATAGATGGAGTGGAGTTTCAGGACATTCATTTCCTGATGTAGCATGATTTAAAATGAGAAGATGCAGTGGGAAAGATCCATTAATAGCCAGAACTTAAAATGTAGAAAGCATGAATCTAGGAAAATTGGAAGTTATCAAAAATGTATTGGAACACATAAAGATCAATATTCTAAGCATTAGAGAGCTGAAATGGACTTGTACTCCATTCTGAATTGGATAATCATACAGTTTTCTATGCAAAGAATGAAAATCTCAAGAGGAATGACTTCACATTCATGGTACAAAAGAACATTTCAGTGTCTGTCCTGAAGCACAACACTGTTAGTGAGAGGATAATATTCATACACCTACAAGGAAGACCAGTTAATACAACTATTATTCAAAAAAGCATACTAACTACTAATTCCATAGATAAAGAAATTGAAGATTTTTACCTACTTCTGCAGTCTTAAATCGATCAAACATGCAATCAAGATGCATGGATAATTACTGGTGATTAGAATACAAAAGTTGGAAAATAAGGATTGGTAGCAGGAAAATATGGACTTGGTGATGGAAACAACACCAGAGATCACATGATAGAATTTTGCAAGACCAATAACTCATTAATAGCAAATGCTTTTTTCTCAACAAGGTAAATTGTGACTATACACGTGGGCCTCACCACATAGAATACACAGGAATCAAATCAGCTACATTTGTATAAAGAGACAATGGAGAAGCTCAATATTAAGACCATTGATCTGTCTTATGTAAATAAAAGTAGAAGCTGAAGAAAATGAAAATGAGTCCACAAGAGCTAAAGTCCAACCTTGAGTATATCCCACCTGAATTTAAAGATCATCTCAAAAATAGATTTGATGCACTGAACACTAATGACGGGAGAGCAGACAACTTGTTGGATGAAATCAAAGACATCATATGTGAAGAAAGCAAACTAGTTGTTATATAGACAGGAAAGGAAGAAAAGACCAAAGTGGATATTAGAAGAGACTCTGAAATTTACTCTTGAACATAGAATAGCTAAATTAAATGGAAGAAATGATGAAATAAAAAAGCTGAACAAATCATTTCAAAGGGTGGGTCAAGAAGACAAAATAAAGTAACATAATAAAATGTGCAAAGATCTGGAGTTAGGAAAACAAAAGGGAAGAAAATGCTTGGCATTTCTCAAGATTAAAGAATTGAAAGAAAAAATTCAGATCTCAATTTGCAGTTTTGAAAGATTCTATGGGTAAGATATTGAATGAAGCAGGAATCATTAACTGAAGATGCAAGGAACTCACAGTCACTGTACCACAAACAAGTGGTCAATATTCAAACATTTCAAGAGATATCATATGATCTAGAACTAGTGGTGTTGGAGGAAGAATGTATGCTAGAGTGAAGGAATCAGTGAAAACCAATATTCATTAATTAATATGTTTCAACAAAAGGATACAGTGCTTCATGTGCTCACTTGTCTATGTCAAGAAATTTGGAAGATACCTACCTGGTCAGTTGACAGGAAGACATCCATATTTGTGCCCATTTCAAAGAAAGGTGGTGATAAATAGAATGTGAAAATTATTGAACAATATCATCAATATCACACACAAATTCAAAATTTCTTTGAAGATAGTTCAAAGACTATTGCAATGGTACATCAACAGAGAAATGCCAGAAACTCAAGCCAGATTCAGAAGAGGTTGAGGAACGAGGGATATCATTTCTGATGTCAGATGGATCTTGGCTGAAAGCAGAGTATACTAGCAAGATGTTTACCTGTGTCTTATTGCTTATGCAAAGGTATTTGACTGTATGGATCAGAACACATTATGGATAATATGTAAAGAATGAGAATTCCAGAACACTTAATTATGCTCATAGGGAACCTATACATTAAAAAAAAAAAAAAAAAA
>NW_006921679.1:4558234-4575227 GCF_000298275.1 Orycteropus afer afer | reverse complement strand
CCAGAAGGCTGGCGGTTCAAACCCACCAGCCACTCCTCGGAAGGAAGGTTGGGCAATCCTACTTCCGTAGTGATACTGCCTCGGAAACCCAAGGAGAGGTCGCTATGAGTCGGATCCGACTCGGCCCATAACAACAACAACAGTGTATATACAATATATATATGGTGTATATATAGTATATATATATAGTATATGTTATGTACACTATATTTATGTATATATATGCTGTTTTTAGTGTCCAGTAGATTCTAACTCATATATACATATATATACACATATACATGCATATATATACACACACACATATCACAGTAACATACTTATATAAAATTAGCTTTATTGAAGAATAATTTCCATTCAATAAAACGGACTCATTTTGAGTGTACATCAAAGAAATATTTGCAAATGAATGCACCTTGTAATCACAACCTCAATCAAGATACAAATTCCCATTGTGTCCCTTTTTAATCAACTTCGTTTTGACAAACACTGATCTGGTTTATCTAACCATAAATTAGTTGTGCTGATTGGAAAACTTTGTATATGTAGAATGTAGTCTTTTTTGCATTGTTCCTTTTTTTTTTTTTCATCAGTATAAGGCTTTGAGATTCACCCATGTTGTTACACATGTTTATGATGCAACATTGTCTTTTTCTGTTTAATATTGCTCTGTGGATATCCCATGGATAAGTGAACTTTTATCCATTCACTTTTTAATGAACATTTTTCTTTCTAGTTTTTCCATATTATAAAGAACATGCTATAAACGCTTTTGCACATTTGTGTGTGTGTATATGTGTGTGTACTCTTTTTCTTTTCCATTGGGCAAATATAAGGAGGGAAATTGTGTGGTTATAAAATACTGTGGAGCTGGTTTACAAAGTGCTTGTACTTTTCACAGGATTTGCCAGTGGGGTGAGGGAATTCCAGTGACTCCACATCCTGACTACTATGTGATATTATCAGTCTTGCTAATTTCAGCTGTTCTGAAGGGCCTGTCTCATTGTGGTTTAATTTACATTTCTCTGAGGACTGGGAATTCTAAGCGTTGTGTTCTGTACTTAGTGACCTTTCACATATTTTCTTTTGTGAAGTATCTATTCAAGTCCTTCTCCCCAATTTCTTTTTAATGTATATTTAGTTCTTCACAAACGTTGAATACAAGTCCTTTGTCAGGCATATGTATGGGTCATATTTTCTTCCACTCTGTTATTTGCCTTTTCCTTTTTGTAACAGCATCTTTAGAAGAACAGAAAGATTTACATTTGATGCATCTAATTTAGCATTTCTTTCCCTTCTGAAGTTAGTGACTTAGGTGCAATTTTTACTACACCAAGGATTGCAAAGATTTTTTTCCTATGCTGTTTTTCCCCCAAAATTTTTAACTTCTCCATGTTATTCTGCTATTTTACATCCATTTCAAATTAATTTTCTAATATGGTATGAAGTATAAGAGTCCTTTGTATTTCATCATGGATGTTACTCTAGCATCATTATTTGAAAAGTCTATCCTTTCCCAGTAGGATTATATCAGTGCCTTTTGGAAAATCAATTGATCATAGTTTTTAACTCTGTATTCGACCACAGTAAAGGAGCTCTCATGGTGTAGCAGTTTAAGACATTTGGCTGCTAACCAAAAGGTCAATAGTTTGAACCCACCAGATGCTCTGTGGAAGAAAGATGAGGTAGTCTGTCCACTTTCATAAAGATTTACAGCCTTGGAAACCTAACAGGGGTTGCTATGAGTACGAATGAACTGGCTGGTAGTGAGTTTGTTGTTTTGTCTGTTGCACCATTCTACTATAGAATGACTATGAAACCAGTGAGAGTCAGAACTTGAAAAGACTGCCATGTTTTTTGGGTTTTTTTCCGAAAACTTGTGAGTTTTCGGCCTTTGATAGAACTTTTCTGTCATTCTTTATTTAGAGGACAAGATTTGAGTTTTCCTTCTCTGATAGGTTTCCACTTTACACAAATTTCATTTTTCCCAGGTTTTATATTAATCACAAATGTTGTCACATTTATAATGTCACATTATCTAACATCCACATTTAAAAAGTAAAAAGAGGTGATATCAATTTAATAATATATTTTATTTAGCCTAATATATCCAAAATAATACCATCTCATCATGCAATCTTTATAAAAATTATCGATGAGATTTTTTACATTCCTTTTCATACAGTCTCACAATCTGGTATTTTTGCACTGGGTATCACAGCACATCTCAATATGTACTATGTACATTGCCAGTAAGGAACTGTGGTGGAGCAGTGCCTAAGGCGTTTGACTGCTAAAAAGTTGGCCATTCAAACCCACCAGCCACTCTGTGGAAAAAAAACATGAGGCCATCTATCTGCTTCCATGAAGATTTACCACCTTGGAAATCAAATTGTGGTCTCTATAAGTTGGAATTGACTTGATGGTAGTGGGTTGTTTGGTTAACATTGCAAGTCCCCCATGGACCAGTGGCTACTGCACTGGACAAAGCAACTCTATTCTATTCCATTGATCTATATTTCTGTCTTTATACCAGTTTCATATCTCTGTCTTCATGCCAGCTTCATAAAGTCTTGATGTCTGTTGCTTTACAGACAGTCCCTGGGTTACAAATGGCTGACTTACGTACAACCCGTAGTTATGAACTGAATTCAGTATCTCTTTTCTTGAGTTCAAATCCAGGCATCACACATGGGATGAGGCCAAGAGGCATCTTTTCTAGCCCTCAACTAGTCCTGCAGCAGCCAGTGTGTACTCCCTGCACCCACCTGGCCTGGGATTCTGTGGTGCCTGAGTGGAACCAGCATGACTCCACTAGGGCTCCTGAGCTGGTGCAGGCTCCGTCTGGGGATGGTGGGGACCTGATTGATTGGGATGCTGGGTGCAGAGCCAACTTTACTCTGGATGACCCCGTCAGGTTCTGCTTTGGCACTGTCCACATTTGGACACAGTGAAGTGATTGCAACGCAGATTCTTTCTGTCCTCAGCTTTGTCCAGACTTACCTCAGTCATATTCCCAACCCCACCACTGTCCTGCCCAAGTCTGGTGCCAGGCTCCCAGGGATGGCAAACCAAAATTAAACCGATCTCATTGCCATCCAGTTGATTCCAACTGAAAATGACCCCCATTGGGTTTCCAAGGCTGTAAATCTTTATGAAAGCAGACAGAGTGCCCCATCTTTCTTCTGCAGAGTGGCTAGTAGGTTTGAACCATCGACCTTTTGGTTAACAGCTGAATGCCTTAACCACTATACCACCAGAGGAATGGTAGGGAGGGAGAATTTGAGAGCAAGAAGTACAAAATCCCAGGTTCCACAGCCAGAGGATAGCATGAGGCTGAGTGTGGGCCCACCACCAGTCACCATGGGTCAAGTCCTCATTGCCTATACAGCTAACAACGTAAAATGGTTCATAACAACAAATGGAAGCTACTTTACAGTGCACAAGGGAACGTTGTTGTTGTTGTTGTTGTAGTTGTTCGGTGTCTATGAGTTGATTCCGACTTATAGTGACTCTATGTATGAAACGCAGTCAGGACCTTTGCCACCCTCACAATCATCGCCATGTTTGAGCCCACTGATGCAGCCACTGTGTCAGTCCAGGGTCTAGAGTATCTTCTGATTTTTTGCTGGCCGTCTACTCTACCAAAGGAGTTCTGGTGGTGTAGTCGGTAAGGCATTTGGCTGCTAACCAAAAGGTTGGCAGTTCAAAACCACTAGCTGCTCTGTGGGAGGAAGTTGAAGCAATCTACTTCCATAAAGATTTACTTTGAAGCCTTGGGAATCCAATAGTGTTCACTATGAGTTGGAATTCACTCGAAGGCAATGGGTTTGGTTCTTTTAGTTTTTAGTCTTTGTGTAGTATACTTTATATATATATCTCTTGCTAATATCCCAACAATGAAATAGGATATTTTCCCTTCTCCTATAGGTGAAAGAGGAGTTCTGGTGGCACAGTGCCTAAGGCATTTGACCGCTAACCAGAAGGTTCATGGTTTAAACCCACCAGCCAATCCACGGAAGGAAGATGAGGCAATCTACTTCCATAAAGATTTACCATCTTGGAAACCCAGTGGGAGTTGCTATGAATCAGAATTGAGTCAATGGCAGTGGGTTTGGTTTTGGGTTTTATGGGTGGAGGAGTGGTTAGCACTTGACTGCTGTGGTAGTTATGTGTGTGTGTCAACTTGGCTGGGCCTGGTTGAGTGGCTGGGCAACTGGTGGTAGTTATTTCTCATAATGAGACTGGCAATCAACTCCATGGAGGGATCTACCACAAGCAGCTGAGTAGCTGCTTTGGGTATGTGGTCTGCTTCCTGTATATAAAGAGAATCTTTGGGAATGGTCTCTAGCCTTTGGCACGCTTGGACCCTGCTTGTAGCCGTATCGTTGCTCAGCAGCCTGCTATGCTCTGCTGACTTATAGTGCACTTAAGTTAATGGCCTGCCATGTGGTTTGGTAACATTGGGACTGTGCCTTTTACTTGTCAACCTTGGGGCTTCTCAGCCTCAGTAGCCAGCAGCTGTCTGAGTGAAGAAACACCTCTAGCTCCAGTGGACAGCGAGCAGGAGGCAGAGCTGGACCCCAAGGTTGAGGGGCTTTCACCCAGGCCCTAGAGCCTGGCACTTTGAGCTTGGACTTAAAGCCTCCAAATTGTAAGAATAAACTCCTGTTTGTTAAGGCCTTGCCATTTGTGTTGTATTCCTGTCAGAGCAGCACTAGTTAACCAGAACAACTGCTAACTGAAAGCTTCATGCTTTGAACTCACAAATACCTCTGCAGGGGAAAAAGATAAGACAGTCTGTTTCTGTAAAGACCACAGCTTGCAAATACTGTAAGGCAGTTCCCGTTGGTCTCACAGGGTCTTGGTAAGTCAGAATCAACTGAATGGCAATGGCTGAGTAGCTTCTGGTAAAATTTGTGTAAGACTGGCAAAAAGTTAATATATCCTGTTGAAATATGTTTGTATTTATAAGCTATTGGACATCGAGTTAAAGAAGAGAAATTACCCAGAAGTTGAGTCTGATATATGCTGTAAGAACACTTTAATTCAGCTCAATGTTCTACAATTGATAACAAAAGACAAGTCATTGTCATTGTCATTGACATTTTAATATCAATAAAATTATTTTAATATTAAAATAATTATCTTTGTAAAGTGCACATGACTTTTAAAGGCCAACCATGAAACTGAAAAGCATGTCCTTACTTTCAAGATGTAATCCTCACTCTCCATACCAACTCCAAAACTAGAAATATTAAATATGGTGTCTGGCCTCAATGAATTTACTAACTTACTGGGGAGCAAAAAATAACAACAAAATTTAAACTCAAGTGAAAACATTTCAAAACAAATGTTAAACTATTTAGGAAATTCATATTAATAACACGCCAAAGATCACATTGTTGTTGTTGTTATGTGCCGTGGGGTCGACCCGACTCATAGCGACACCTCCTTGGGTTTCCGAGGCAGTATCACTACAGAAGTAGATAGCCCAACCTTCCTTCCAAGGAGTGGCTGGTGGGTTTGAACCGCCAGCCTTCTGGTTAACAGTCAAGTGCCTTAAGCACTATGCTTACCAGAGCTCCCAAAGATCACATTATGCTAGTCAATTCATTCATCTATTCAACAAGCATTTCTTGATCACCTATTATTTGCCCAGCCGAGTAGTTAATGGTGAATGTTAATGGAATTAAGAAACTATTGTTTATTTGTATGCCTGTCTTTTCCACTAAACTCCAAAAATCAGTAGAGAGGGGCTCTGCCTTATTTACATTTTGAATTCCCAGCACTTAGTTCCATAAAACCAAACCCACTCACTAGAGTGGATTCTGACTCACAGTGCCCCTAGAGGACAAAGTGGAACTGCCCCACAGGGTTTCCAAGGTTGTTAATCTTTACGGAAGCAAAGCTCAAACCACACCCACTGCCCTGGAGTTGATTCTGATACACAACGCCCCTAGAGGACAGAATGGAACTGCCCCACAGGGTTTCCAAGGCTATCAGTCTTTCTGGAAGCCGACTGCCTCATTGGGTTCGACCACCTACTTTTTGGATAACAGCCTAGTGCCTTAACCTCTGTGTCACCAGAGCTTCTAGCACTTAGTTCAGTATCAGACGAAAATTCAATACATACTGTTGATCCAATGAATGATTGTCTTCTTTAAGCTTCACTTACCTTTTATGATCGCCTATTTCCTTTAATTGTTTTATTTTTTATCTGTTTGTCTATTTGGTACTGCTATGCCAGTTCTCCCTGTTCTGTATCTGTGGATAATGCTCTTCTTCATTCTTGACCCCCTAAACCAGTCCTTTCCAATGAGGCCCATCCATGAAACCATGCAGTATATTTAAAAAAAAAAAAAAAAAAAAGCAAAAAAGCAACCACTGCCACCAGCATAAACCAATATACATTCAAAATGAAGATTTTTCAAGTCCCCAAAAAGCAGTCTAAAAAATTAATAAATGTGTTTGATTTAAAGTTTGAAATCACTCAGTTGTCTCATGACAGTTAATATTACTGTCCAAACTTCCAAACTTCTCTTGTTTGCAGTTCCCAGCACAGCACCTTGTCCATTTGCCTTGGTGGACGTAAACTTAATACAGGAGGTGTCTTTGCGTGTGTCCAAGTCATTGCTCTGTAGCCCTGTAAGCTACATTTCTTCGTACAAAGTCTGTTCCATCCCCCTAGGACCTGACCATACAGGCAACAAGTGTGCACACACATTTCATTTCTCAAAGGTCCACCATTTGTGATTGACATTTTCATGGGGTCCACCTTCTTGACAGCACTTTCAGAAAAGAAAACAGATCGTAGTGCCCAGACACAGGGCCAGAAGAGTGGGAGGAGGGAGGTCGGAGGACACCGCTGCTGCTCTGAGCAGGGTCAGCCCCAGTTTAGGCTTGCTTTGTTTTTAAAATAACCAGTATCCTTAAATCCTTTACAGGGCAAGATAAAGTAGAGGCTACTTCAGGAGTCCGGGGGACAGTGTCTGGATATTTTCTTTACTGCTTGGCTGCATGTCTAACAGAAGGTCACTCACTGGACGTTAAATGAGCTGTGCCCTGGGTGGTCTCTCCCTGTTGGCCTCTGGGAGCATGACGACTCCTGTTTCTGACTGTTTCTATAGAAGGGGCAAGTGAAGAAAATTCAAAAGAACTGACAATCTGTGCTTTTCATAAGTGACCGTTCTGAATAAGCCTTCGTCCTTTGGAACCGCAGCTTACAAGCGTTTTCCCCTTTGTTGTGGATCTTTTCTAAAAACGCCACACACGGAAATAAAAGGAGGGGCAAATTTGAAAACAGATTCATTACAGTGATTGTGAGTGAAATCGGATGGTTAAGTACCTCAGATAAAATACGCTGCATTAACCACTTGTCTGCATAAAAAGGGGTGTTTGAAATATTTCTTTCAGCAAAGAAATGATGCTTTCACTTACTATTTTTTTTTAAGTGTCCATTGTAAAAGTTTTCATTAGAATGAGAGAGGAAAAAAAAGAAAGATCTGAACACACATACACATATGTACTCATGGGTCAGCATGAGCATAAATATGTGCTTTAATCTCCATCTTAAATGCAGTGGAAACACCCACTGAAGTATTTTGTGATAGTCACACCTGCATATGGCATCTTCTGAGAGCCTACTTGCAATTTGAGAGGAAAAGCAAGTCTGCTGTTTGAAGGGAGAGACCGTTGCCATGCAGGCTGGACAGTTGTAAACTTACTAGGATAAATCACTCCTCCATCACTGCATTGTTATTGTGGTATTGGGGCAAAAAATATTTGGCAGGCATTTCAAAGGAAATGCTTCAGATGGAATGACAGCAGCTAGAGAGGAAAATGCCAAGATTAAGGCGAGTGCGCCCTTTGCTATGAAGGAAAGTTTTTTTAATGGGCTATTTAATAAAAATGGATCTCCCTCCCTTTCATTAGAAGGCTGTAATTGTCTTCAGGAATCCGTAGAAAGGTCAAGTCTAAAATGAAGTAGTTTCCTTTAAGTTATTCATTTTAAAAGTAACAAATGTAAATGCAGAAAGAAAAAAAATAAATAAAAAACTCCCGAATTGAGTGAGAAGAGGTTGTCAGTTTGGTTCAGTCATGATAAATACCCAGTCCTACTTTGGAATTCCTCCCTGGAAATATAAATTGATTTTCCTCACAGCAAGAATGTGGTATGAGTTTGAGTTTAAGAAAAGCAGATTTATTATTATTGTTATTATTACTGAAGCATGCCGCCTTAGCAGAGCTTAGATGGGTCAAAGTTTCCATTATAAGTTGCTATTTTCATAAAGACTTTATAACTTGGACATGACAATTGGCTTTAGCATTTAACTTGGTAAATAACATCTCAGACTGGGACAGGCTTTTTCCCCTCTTAATAACACCAAAGGCAAAAATCAGGCTAGACAGCTTTTTTTTTTTTTTTTTTGCCCTTCCCCTAAATTTATTCCCCCTTTCACCTTTGAAGTGAATGTTTAGATTTCTATCAATATCAGACAGAGAAGAGAGATCAGTATGGTTTTTATTTTACTTTATTAACTAAAAAGAGATAAACCAAAAAATCAAACTCACTGCATTCAAGTCAATCTGACTCACAGCAACCCCTCCTTGGGTTTCTGAGGTGGTATCTTTACAGAAGTAAATTGCCCAATCTTCCTTCCAAGGATCTGGTAGGTTTGAACTGCCAGCCTTCTGGTTAGCAGTCAAATGCCTTAGGCACTATGCCATCAGAGCTCCTAAAAAGAGATAGTAATGGATTAGTTACTTTTTTTCCCCTGAGTTTCAAGGGGGAAAAAAAAAAATCTAAAATTAAGTTCCCCAAAAGAAGATTTTAAATGTGACATAGTTTAGCTTCATTATAACTCTGATTTTGCTTCTGATCTATAGGACAATTATTCTGCATAAAATACCTGGCATATCTGCACCATATCTTTTGGGAATTCAAAATTAAGTAAATCAGAAGACAGAAAACATTCAAAAAATGTTAGTTAGTTTCATAATTTGAGTACTCCATTGCATCATCCAGTACTACATAATCTCAAAATAGAACATTGGTGGTAGTTTTGAATCTAAATTACTTTTCCCCTTCCTTGTTTGCATATTTAAAATAAACTCACATTTTAACTTTGAAGAAACCAAATTGTCTGGATTTGTTGTTGGTGGTGGTTAGATAGGATTTTCTGGTGGCTTAACATCCTCAAAGGTGAGTGGAAGTGTTGGGGGGAAGGGACAGTGGTGGACGTGGACATTTGACCCTTTTCTGGAGAAAGGAAGAGATAGGCTTACAACTGTCTGGTTTACCTTCTGGTTCTTCCTCTGGTCCTAAATCTCTGCGATCACTACTTAGAGTGATTCTTCTTGTTCTCTTTCAGTACAAGAGGAGACATCCCTTTCCAACTCTGTAAGCTATGAAATCCTGAGTTGAAAGAGTTCAAATGTGGAGTCATGGATAGATGGTTTTAGTCACAGAGAGAGACCCTGTGAATCCATAGAAAGTTGTGCCCCCTTCCTTGTCTTGATAGTTACTTTTAGCCCTGAGTTTCTTGTTTCACTTCGATGACTTATTCTGCATATGATTCTATAGCTGAATGCCAGCCTTTGGACCTCAGACATACTTCACTTTCTTCCCCACAAAAGGAGATTCTAATCCCAGGACAGATGACTATGTAGTCTTCCTGCAGGAGCCCAGCATCATGCTGGAATCCTCCCTACCCTGTATCCTTATCTATTGTCGACGTTTATTATTTTTCTGGATCATGAACCCACTGAAGAATCTAATGAGTGTTGGGAACTCTTTTCTAGAAAAAAAAAAAAAAAATGCATATTTGGAGAGAATTCCCATAGAGGATTCACGGACAGTCTAAAGGCCATCTTTCAACTATAACATCCATGTAACTCACCTGAGAAACTCTGCCCTAAATGCTATTCAACAATCTTAATACAATAGTCACATTTGACTCTTCATATCTTCTCTCCTTCCACTTCAGACACCCATTTTCTCTCTCAGCTGAAGCCTATTTCACAGAGAAAGTGGGAATAAGAAGAGATTATGCACAGTCCTCCACATATACTCATTGAATCTCTGTGTATCTCTCTGGCAGCTCTGCTATCTCTGAATAAGTAAGACCAACCCCTTCTTCTGTATGGTTCAGAACCTTCTCACTTACTCCAAGGATTACTCCAGAGATTCCCCTCCTTTTCCACTATATTTTCCTCTTGACTGGATCTTTCCCATCAGTATATTGACATGTTACATTTTCCATTTTAAAAAGGAATCACAAAGAAACACTCACCCTCTTCCTACCACATCCCCAACTATTAGTGCATTGCTATCCCTTGCTTAACAGAAACTCTCCTTGAAAGTGATGTCTCTACCCCTTTCTAATTACTCTTTTTTTTTCCCATTTTCTCTTGAACCCATTGCAACAAAGCTTTGCCACTAATGTTCTACCAAAGCCATTTTTATCAAGGCTATGAATGGCTTCCATGTTACTAAATGCACTTGTTAATCATGTTTTATCTTATTTGACCAAATGTGAGCTTTGATATGTTAGTCTCTCCTCCTTTCAACCAAAAAAATCAGAAGGCACATTAAAAGAAATGGAAATGTCAGTGTCCATCAATAAAGTTTTATTGGAACACAGCATGTTCATTTGTTTATGCGTTTTCCTATGGTTTCCTTCTCACTACCACTGCAGTGATAAGTAGCTGTGGCAAAGACCTAGCCACAAAGCCCCAAAATATTCAATATTATAAAAAGTTTGGCAACTCCTGGTTTAGATCACTTGTCCAAAATCATGTAGCTAATAAACAGAGAAGTAGGATTCTAACCTGGAACAAATCGGGTCTAAGTTTGTGTTTCCTACCGCACCATGCTAACATTGATTCTGATATCTGAGAGTGTCTTCTTTAAAGTTGCAAAACATTTAAATTAATTTCTTAAAATAAAATGTACCATCTCCTTTCCAAACCACTTCCCAGAGCATAGGTAGGAAGAGAAAAAATCACGGAAGTAGGAAACAAACGATGAGGGAATAGGTCAATACTCACATGTTGATCATCATGGCTTGATGGTTAAGCAGAGCTCCATGAAGGCAGCAGAAATTACTCATTCTAAGAAATGCTTCTGATTTCTATCCCATGCTGGTATTTCCTAGTATTAATACTCTCTTTCATGCTAATGAAAAGAATATTTCCAGTGAACAAAAGGGAAAATTTATGAATATTTTTCCAGACTCAATATCAGTCTATCAGTGGGACACTCTCTCTTTTTCACTTGTAACAAAGGTAGGGGACAGCTGTCCACATTTAATTCCTTACTATTCAAGTAGTGAGATTTTGGCGCATTACACTTATGCTTTGATCCTCACTCTGCCTCTATTGAAACACGATCTTGGGAAACATTTAACCTATCTTTATGCAATGAGGAGCTCTGGTGGTGTATAAGGCATTTGATGGCTAAGAGAAGGTCCAAGGTTCAAACCCACCAGCTGCTCCATGGGAGGAAGATGAGGCAATCAACTCCTATAGAGATTTACGACTTTGGAAACCCCTTGGGGTCACTATGAGTCAGAATGGCAGTAATGGTCAAGTAGAGCTCTGTGAAGACAGTAGGCAGTACCCATTACTAGACCATTGATGGCAGTGGGTTTGATTTTGGTTTTATCTATGCATATAACATATGATATCTACTAAACATCTCTTAGCCTTTTTTATAAAATGGGAATAGACACAGGACCTAATCCATAAGTGTGTTGTGAGGATTAAGTGGCTCTACATTTCCAGCCATATTACCTCACATACACTAACATTTAAAATTATAATTTTTACTTATTGCTTTTATATCATTATAGAATTTTTTTTTCCTGATCTGCTTTGTGGAACTACCATGACCTTGATAAAGGGAAGAAAAATAGTTCAACAAATGAAGTTGGAAAAATTGGTTATTCATATGGAAAAAAATGAAAATGGAATCCCTGCTTCCTACCATACACAAAAATCAACTCCAGATGGATTAAGAACTTAAATGTCAAGAGCAAAACTTTAAAACTCTTAGAACAAAATATAGCATAAGTGCTTTATGACCTCAGGGTAAAGGAAAATTTCTGAAACATGACACATAGAGTGCCAAACACAACGAAAAAGAATTACACATATGATTACAGTGAAATTTTATTACATTTTTATATTAAAATTGTTCATCAAAAGACATCTTAAATAAGGCAAAAGAGAAGCTCCCAACTGAAAGGTGATTTTTTGCAACACTTAAAACTGACAAAGGGTAGAAAGAAAAACAACAAATAACTCTTTTCTCAAGGAATAAGGAAAAAAGACAAACTACTCAAAAGAATAAAATACAAGAAAAGGTATTTCACAAAAGAGGAAACACTTATAAGTATGTTGTTATTGCTGTTGTTATGTGCCGTCGAGTCGGACCCGACTCATAGCGACCCCTCCTTGGGTTTCCAAGGCAGTATCCCTATGGAAGTAGATTGCCCCATCTTCCTTCCAAGGAGTGGCCGGTGGGTTTGAACCGCCAGCCTTCTGGTTAGCAGTCAAGTGCTTTAAGCACTATGCTACCAGAGCTCCTACTTAAAAGTATAAGACACACAAAGCCAGTAAGGAAATGCAAATGAAGATACAACAAAATGCTATTTCAAGTCCTTTTAGTTGAGGAAGTTTATGTCTGATAATACCAAATGCTGGAAAGGTTGTGGATCAAGGGATATTTCTATATATCACTCTTGTTAAATGCTGTTGAGTTGGCTCAGACTCATGGTGAGTCCATGTGTAATAGAAGGGAACATTACCCAGACTTGCACCATCTTTTTGATCATTGGTACTATTGAGTCCATTGCTGCAGCTATTGTCTCCATCCATCTCACTGAGAGTTTTCCTTGCTTTCACTGACCCTCAACTTTATCAAACATGATAACCTTTTTAGCAATTGGTCTTTTCTAATGACGTGTCCAAAGCTGAAACCTCACTAGTGAGCATATAAATAGTAAAACCCTATGGAAAACATTTCGGTATTATTTTGTGAACTTGAACATTTACATACTCTATGAGCCAGCAATTCCAAGATCAAAACTGTCCTCAAGTGTATGCCTATCAAGAGACTTCCCATGAATGCTCCTAGCTCCCCTTTTCTTAATTACCTCAAACTGTAGATAATGCAAATGCCTATTCACAGAATAACGGTAAATAAATTGAGGTACACTACAAAATGGAATAAGGAGCTCTTATGGCACAACACCTAAGGCACTTGACTGCTAACTAGAAAGTTGGTGGTTCAAACCCACCAGTCTCTCCGTGGAAGGAAACCAAAACAACAACAACAAAAAGCAAACTCACTGCCATCGAGTCAAACCCAACTCATAGTGACCCCTCTTTGGGTTTCTGAGGCGAAATCACTAAGGAAGTAGATTGCTCAACCTTCCTTCCGAGGAGTGGCTGGTGGGTTTGAACTGCCAGCATTCTGGTTAGCAGTCAAATGCCTTAGGCACTATGTTACCAGAGCTCCTATCCATGGAAAGAAGATGGGGCAATTTACTTCGGTAAAGATGTACCACTTCAGAAACCCAATGGGGGTCTCTGTGAATCAGGGTCAACTCAATGGCAGTGGATTGGTTTCTTGTGTTGTTGTTTGCTTGTTTGTTGATGCTGTGGTTAAAACATTTGGCTGCTAACCAAAAAGATCAGTTGTTTGAACTCAGCAGCCACTCTACAGGAGAAAGACAGGGTATTCTGCTACTCTAAAGATTTACAGCCTTGGAAACCCTATGAAGGTCGCCATGAGTCAGAATCAACTCAATGGCAGTGGCTTTTCTTTTTCTTTTTCTTTTTACACAATGGAATATTATAGAGTACTGAAAAGAAAAGAATGAAAGTTCATTCCACAATGCAGATTAATCTTAGTAGAGTCACAATTAGTGAAAAAGTAAATTCCACAAGGGTACTATCCCAAGAATAGTGAATACACCATGGACGGCAAAAAGAACAACTTTGTTTGTACAGCCAGAATGCTTCTCGGAAGTGATGATGGTATGGCTTCGTCTTAGATATTTTGGACATGTTATCAAGAGGGACCAGACACTAGAGAAGGGCATAGTGCTTGGTAAAGTAGAGGGTCAGGCAAAAGAGGAAGACCCTCAATGGGATGGATTGACCCAGTGCCTGCAACAATGAGTTGAAGCATAGCAATGATTGTGAGGATAGCACAGGACTGGACGACGTTTTGTTTTGTTGTGCAAAGAGTCTCTATGAGTTGGAACAGTCTTGACAGCACTTAACTACAACAATACCTCAAAGCATACAACTGGAGATGATATTGCTTAGGCCATTATATACTGGCATGTGGAAGATCACATAACTTAATGGCAATGTTTCAGGTCTTTGGTCATTGGCTAACAGAAGTTTAAGTGAATGAAAGAATGAAAATAAAAAAATTGACAAATAAACAAGAAAGAAAAGGGCTATGAATGGAGCGAGGATGACAATGCTATTAAAAAAAAAAAAAAAAAAAACTCACTGCCATCGAGTCAAACCCAACTCATAGTGACCCCTCTTTGGGTTTCTGAGGCGAAATCACTACGGAAGTAGATTGCTCAACCTTCCTTCCGAGGAGTGGTTGGTGGGTTTGAACTGCGAGCCTTCTGGTGAGCAGTCAAGTGCCTTAGGCACTATGCCACCAGAGCTCCCGACAATGTAATACTGTACCATTAACATTAACTGTACCATTAACATTGGTCATGATTTACCCAATAAGGTGCACCTAGATCCAAAAGATCGAAAAGAAAATGGACAGAAATTGGTGAAATTCTGATGATTAATACCAGATAATGGAGACTAAGTCTGAGTAAAAGTTCACTGAAGAGTCTTAGTTCTGGCTGATGTGAGCATTCAATCACTCAGCAAACCTGTAAGGGAGTCTACAATGTTCTGGCCACTTTTTAAGGCCCTGGCACAGCCAAGACAGCCACATCATAGCTCTTTCTTACTAGACCAGGGAGACAGACATGGGACAAGAAAATAAGAGAATTCCAAAACTAATTATGTGACTCAAGGTCAAGAATAAACCAAACCTGGCTTAAAACAGATACCAACAGTGAAGATGATGGCATTAAGTTAGCACTTCTTCTTTCCAAATTTCATTTCTATAGAGTTCACATAATCTAAATGTCACATACTCCTCCTGTCATCTTAACCTAGTTATTAACCAGGCAACCTCTCAGAAAATTTTTGTCCCCAAAGTAGAAACTCCTCATTCAATTTTCAAGTCAGTTCAAGTCAGAACAACTTTTCACACCTGAGCTGCAAACTCCTAGGCATAGGAATTCATAACAAAAGCACAATAACCTCAGGATTTTCTGGTTCATTACCCTTGGGTAGATCCATAAAAAATGTAACGTGGAGACAAAGGTAGGAGATGAGCCGATGGACTGAACCCACCATGCAGCCTTGATAAATGACCTCTCTAGCACAGACAACCCCCTCCATCCATTTCCCAGTGTATACACTTTCTCGTTATTCCTCCTCCTCTCACTTCCTCAAAAGGACTGTTCAGAATGGAGGTAGGATGGGTTACCCCTTCTCTCCACCCCCACCCCCATCCCCTGCAACTGCTTGGAGCAGAGTTGACTAAATGGGCCTTTTGCACTAGGGAGACACAGTTATCCATGACAATCTGGCCAAGAGACCACCAACAAAATCTTGTGAGAGGAAAAAAAAAAAAAAGAAAGAAAGAAAAAAAGAAAATAAATTGCTCCCTGGTTCAGCAGATTCAATACCCAGGTAAACAATAAATTTCTCAGGCCAAGCACGTACAGGCGTTAAAAGCAGGCTGCCTTTTATAGAGAGTGACCAATGTAATTTATCACCTCAACTGGGACACCTTCAAGAGTGAGATGGGGTGCTATTAATAATTAATCTGAAGCAAATGACATTCATTTGGTCTGTGCAGACTAAATAAGACTTATGCCTTTATAAACATAGAATATGAGTTTCTCATATCACTTTCTTCATCCCAAATTTGAGCTTGGTGACTATCCACTAAAGAAGGGAAGAAGAAAATACAGAGACTACCTTGGAGTTTGGCAGAAAGTTGGCGGGCTTTTTAAACCCAGTACTTGACCACTGTTCTGATATGAACTTAACACAAAGATACCTTTTAAAAAATGATACTTTCATTTAATCAAAAATGTGAAAATATAGACAGATATTTTTAAGGTTGGCAAGAAAAACACCTAAGTGTGAACAGGGTTTACCTCATAAATGTGCAATGATGGGTCATTTTAAATTGCTATGTCCTTTTCATTCAATTCATCTACAAAAATTGCATTAAGCTCATGACAAAGGAAAACATCAGGTTCCTTAAAGTTATAGTTTTATTTCATTCTCATGTTTTGTCTATAAATGTTTTCACATACCTGATTGATTGAAATGAACAGCTAGTGAAAATTTAAATCAAAGATGTCTACAGTCTTCTAATGTTTTCAAAATAATAAGGCTGTGAGATTAATTCTTTCCCTCAATTTCAGTTTTCTTTCCTTTTTTTTTTTTTTTTTCTTGTGAAAACTCTGCTTTAAGACCATATAGTAAGCATTTCCTACATAAATGGAGTGTCCAGGTGGTTCAGCTGCTACCTGAAAGTTTGGGGGTTCAGATCCACTCAGAGGTGCCTTGGAACAAATGCCTGGCAATCTACTCCTGAAAGTTTGTCACTGAAACCCTATGGAGCACGAAGGAGTTCTACTGGGCCACACATGGCACACCAAGAGATGAAGCAGACTGTAAAGCAAATGGCTTTTTCCTACCACCTCAAAACGACATATTCATTTCTTGTGAAACAAACTTTAATATTTACGTACAAAGAATTGAGTCCCTTAAATCTCATTCTCCATAAAAATTTAGAAATTAAGTGGCCTCTGTGGATATACATATATATGTGTGTGTGTATATATATATGTGTATATATATATATATATATATA
>NW_006921679.1:4548896-4556166 GCF_000298275.1 Orycteropus afer afer | reverse complement strand
TGGTGTGAGGTACAGATCTTGTTTCATTTTTCTGCAAATGGATATTCAGTTTTGCCAGTACCATTTGTTAAACAGACAATCTCTTCCTCCTTTAATGGATTTTGGCCCTTTGTCAAAGATCAGCTGACCATAGGTTGATGGATCTATATCTGGGTTCTCAATTCTATTCCAAAACTACCAGGAAGTTTTGACTACTGTGGCTGTACAGTAGGTTTTGAGATCCAGTAGTGTGACACCTCCTGCTTTGTTGTTCTTCTTCAATTGTGCTTTGCTTATCTGAGGTGTCTTTCCTTTCCACATAAAGCTAGTGATTGGTTTTACCATATCCTTAAAGAATGTTGAGGGGATCTGGATTGGGATTGCATTGAATGCATAGATTGCTTTGGGTAGAATTGACATTTTCACAATGTTCAATCTTCCTATCCAGGAGCATGTTATATTCTTCCATTTATGTACATCTCTTATGGTTTCTTGAAGTAGTCTTTTACAGTTTCTTTGTACAGGTCTCTTGTGTCCCTGGTAAGATTTATTCTCAACTATTTTATTTATTTATTTACTTTTGGTAGCTATTGTAAATGGTAAGGAGCTCTGGTAGCATGGTGCCTAAAGCACTTGACTGCTAAGCAGAAGGATGGCAGTTCAAACCCACCAGCCACTCCTCAGAAGGAAGATTGAGCAATCTACTTCCGTAGTGATACTGCCTCAGAAACCAAGGAGGGGTTGCTATGAGTCAGGTCTGACTCGACAGCACATAACAACAACAACAACATTGTAAATGGTATTGATTTCCTTATTTCTTTTTCAGCAATCTCTTTGCTGGTGTAGAGGAATCAAACTGATTTTTAGATGTTGATCTTGTATTCTGCCATGATGTTAAATCTCTCAATTAGTTCCAGTAGATTTTTTTACTGAGTCTCTTGGGTTTTCTACATATAGGAGTACATGATCAGCAAATAGGTGTAGCCTGACTTCTTCCTTACCAGTTTGGATGCCTTTGATTTCCCTTTCTTGCCTTATTGCTCTGGCTAGGACTTCCAGTACAATGTTAAATAGAAGTGGTGATAAAGGGTATCCTTGTCTGGTTCCTGTTTGCTAGGGGAATGGTTTCAATCTCTCTCCATTGAGAATAATGTTGGCTATTGGTTTTGCATAGATGCCTTTTATTATGTTGAGAAATGTCCCTTCTATTCCTATTTTGCTGAGATTTTGATCAGGAATGGTTGTTGGATTTTATCAAATTCCTTTTCTGTGTCGATTTATATTATCATGTGGTTCTTTTCTTTATGTGGTGGATGACATTGATTGTTGAATGAACCATTCTTGCATACCTGACACAAACCCTCCTTGGTCGTAATGAATTATTATTTTTTTGATATGATGTTGGTGTCTATTGGCTAGGATTTTGTAGAATTTTTTTGCATCTATATTTGTGAGGGATATTGATCTGTAGTTTTTCTTTTGAGTGATGTCTTTGCCTTGCTTTGGTATCAAGGTTATGCTTGCTTCATAAAATGAATTTGAGAATATTCCATTCTTTTCTATGTTTTGGAATAGTTTGAGTAGGATTGGTGCCAGGTCTTCTCTGAATGTTTGATAGTTTTCTCTGGTGAAACCATTTGGGCCAGGATATTATTGTTGTTGTTGGTAATTTTTTTTTATGACCTGTTCAATTTCTTCTTTATTATGGATCTGTTCAACTTTTCCACCTCAGTCTATGTTATTTTAGGTAAGTGTGTGTTTCTAGAAATCTGTCCATTTCTTCCAGATTTTCAAATTTGTTGGAATACAATTCTTCATAGTATCCTGATATTTTCCTTTTTATTTCAGTTGGTTCTGTTGTGATGTCACCCATTTCATTTCTTATTCATGTTATTTGTATTCTCTCTCTTTTCCTTTGCTAAATTTGCCAGTGGTTTGTCAATTTTATTAATCTTTAAAAAAAAAAAACAACTTCTAGTCTTGTTAATTTTTTCTATTGTGTCTTTCTATTTTCTGTTTCATTGATATGTGCACAAATCTTTATTATTTCCTTTCTTTTTCTAATTTTTAGAGACGTTGGTCTAATCTAAAGTGTTGATTTAGGCTCTTTCTTCTTTTTTGATGTTTTCATTTATTGCTATAAATTGGCCTCTGATCATTTCTTTTGCTGTGTCCCAAAGATTTTGGTATGTATGTTTTCAATCTCATTTGATTTGAGGGATATTTTAATTTCATTTTTTTATTTCTTCTCTTACTCAGTCTTTCTTAAGGAGGTTGTTGTTCAGTTTCCATGTTTTTGCTCTTTTTCCATTGCTCTTCTTATTGTTGATTTCTAATTTGTTAGCATTGTGATCTGATGCTTGGCAGTATTTCAATTCTTTTTAAATTTATTAAGGCTTGCTTTATGGCCTAACATATGGTCTATCTTGGAGAAGGTTCCATGTGCACTAGAAAAGAATGTATATTGTGCTGTTGTTGGGTGAAGTGCTTTGTAGATGTCTTTTATGTCAAGTTGGCGATTGTATTGTTTGGCTCTTCGGTGTCTTTGTTTGAGTTTCTTTCCAGTTCTATCTTTCATTGAAAGTGGTGTATTTAAGTCTCTCACTATGACTGTGGAGTCATCTATTTGCCTTTTCAACTCTTTTAAAGTCTGATTTATGTATTTTGGGGCTCTTTCATTGGATCCATAGATATTTATTATGGTTATATCATCTTGTTCAATTGATCCTTTGATCATTATATAATGTCCTTCCTTGTCTCTTATAGTGATTTTTGTCTTAAAGTCAATTTGATGAGAAATTTATATTGCCATTCCTGCTCTGTTTTGGTTGCCATTTGCTTGATATATCTTTTTCCAACCTTAGATTTTCAGTCTTTTTTTGTCTTTGTCTCTAAGGTGTGTCTCTTGTAGACAGCATATTGATGGGTTATGTTTTCTGATCCAGTATGTCACTCTCCATCTCTTGAGTGGTGCGTTTAATCCATCAACATTCAGTGTAATTATTGACATGTATGAATTTATTCCTGTCATTTTTTTATGTTTTTTTGCTCATAGCATTCCTTGTTTCTTGACTCTATATAATTTTCTGTGCTGAGCTCATTATGTTTATGAATCCTGCTATCATTTCCTTTGTTGCTGTTATTTTAGTATTTGCTAAATATTTGTGCTTGTCCTCTGTTTTATTGTAATGTGAAGGTTTATCATTTTTCTTTGAGGTTACCCTGTGATTTACAATTTTCTCCCTGAGTTTAGAACAGTCCATTTTATCCTGCAACTCAACTTCCTCACCATTTAGAAGTTCTGTAACTACACTATTTTTCCCATTTTTTTGCTTTGTAGTTGTCCTTATTTGCCAGTTTATGTCTCTGGTTCTCTGTTTACAATCTTGTAAGTTTATTTTACTTTGGATATGTCCATAGCTGCATGCATTTCTGGGTTATGTCATCTTGTGTATTAATGATTGGTTGTTGTTTGATATTATTGGTTCTCTGTTTAACGGACTTCATTTAGTATCTCTTCTAGGGTTGGTCTGGCTTTAACAAATTCCCTTAATTTCTGCTTATCTGGAAAACTCCTAATTTCATCACCATATTTGAGGTACAATATTGTCTGGTATATAATTCTTGGTTGGAAATTTTTCTCTTTCAGGGTTTTATATATACCATCCCATTGCCTTCCCACTTGCATTGTTTCTGCTGAGAAATCAGAGCTTATTATTATTGGTTGTCCTTTGGAAGTAACTTTTCATTTTTCCCATGCTGCTTTTAGGATTCTTTCTTTGCCTTTGGTTTTGGTGAGTTTGATGATGATATGTCTTGGTGATATTCTTTTGAGGTCTACCTTGTTTGGGGTTCATTGGACTTCCTGAATGGATATATTCTTATCTTTCATCATATCAGGGAAGTTCTCTTCCAACAATTCTTGGACAATTTTCTCAGTGGTTTTATTTTTCTCTTTCTGTTCTATAATTTCAATGACACCTAGCTTATTCCTTTTGATGGTACCCCACATGAACCTTAGGCTTTCTTCCTTTTGATTTTTTTTTTTTTTCTGATTGATCACTTTGCAAATAAATATTCATGTATTTGTCTTCAATCTCATTAATTCTGTCTTCCATTGATTCTGTTCTACTCCTTTGCCCTTTCAATGTGTTATCTATTTATGAAAATTTAGTATTAATCTTCTGGATTTCTGTCTTCAGATTTTGTATCATTTCTAATTTTTCATTTATTTTGTCATTTTGTTCTTGTATTTTCTTCTGAAATTGTTCTAGGGTTTGTCTGTGTTTTCCTTAATTGTATCAATGTTTTCCTTGATCTGTCCCTCAATCCTTTGAAGATACCTAAATATATCTTTTGAATTCCTTATCAGGGAGTTCCATTGCTGGCTTTTCTTCAGGGATGTGTTCTGTGTCTTTATCGTGCTCCCTTGTTTCTACCACTTTGTCTTGCTTCTTTGTGTGGATTGTGATGGTCTGTTGTCTCAGAGATATTGTGACTTTGTTGTATTAATTCTCTGTTAACTGTTTGTGATGAGCAGTTAAGGGTGAGTCAGGCTCTTCTTGGTTATCATTTATCATTGGTCAGTTGGTGGGGAAGGAAGTGGTGGCTCTCACTCTGTAAGTGAAGTTGCAAGAGGTGTGGGTGTAGCTGTGTCATATGGTCAGTGTTGCTTTGTTTAGTTAGACAAAAACAACAATAGAAAAACCATCAAGAAATAAAAAGAAGGGGACAAAAAACACAGCATTCAAACACACAGGAACAATAACCAAAAAAAGGAAAAAGAATAAAAGACCCGCAATATCCAGGGAAAGAGCAATAAGAGAAAAAGTTAGAGTAGAAGAATAATGAAGAAAAAAATGTGAAAAATACAAAAATAAAAACAAGGAATGGGGTTAACCATGAAACAGAAAAAAGTGGGAACCAGGAACAGGCAAGAGAGGAAAAGCTGAAAACTAGAACCTGGGAAGGAAAGCATAAAGAATAATAATGAAAAGGACAATAATAATAATAATTTTAAAACAGACAAAAATAAGCAAACTAAAAAAAAAAAAATCTGGGCAGTGTGGAGCGGAGTACCTAGGCTTTGTCTGAGCACACAGACTGGGATGAATTCCTGCCATCCCACAATGTGGGTGGAAGTAAGGGAAAGCTGCACCTCCGTTCACCAAGAGAGTATGGGGTATAAGAGTAACAAGGGGAATATCGTACTTTTCCACTTGTATGCATCCAGAATATCCTTGTGGTTCCTGGCAAATCGAGCCTACTCTTAAGTCACTGGAATCTGGGAGGATGCTGTCACTTTAAATATCCAAAATGGCAGAACCACTTGTAAACATTCAAAATGGCTGTGCCCTCAGGACAGGCAAAAGTCCACAGCTCAGCTCACCTTCCTGTTTGCTGCTTTCCCTTTTATTCACCAGCCATCAGTGCAGTCCTCTGTGCAGGCCCTAGCTAGCAGGGTCGATTTTTAGGTTAATTCTTAGGTCCTAACACCACTCAGCAATATTCAAGCTGTCTGTGCCATCAGGGTCAGTGACAGACCACAGTTCCATAGGTTTCCTTTTTGGGGGTTTTCATACAAGTTCTTCTACCAGTTGGAGTTTAATCTACTTCTATATCCTTCCCTTCAAAGCTCAGAGCTCCAGGATTGCTTCTTAGTTAATTGGTTCCCCTTCTCTTTGTTGAAGAGAGTCTGTGCAGTCTGTCTGCCTATTCCATTCTCTTAGCAGAACTCGGCCTCTGTGGATCTTAAGGAGCTCTGGTGGCATAGTGGATAGGACATTTAGCCGCTAACCACAAGGTCAGGGGTTCAAACCCACCAGCTGCTCTGCAGAAGATGGAATGTTTGACTTCCACAAAGATTTATAGTCTCTGAAACCTAAAGGGGATCACTCTGTGTCGGAATCAACTTGATGGTAGTGAGTCCCCACCCCCCATGCCCCGGGGCTCTTACCTAACTTATCACATCGGGGCTCTTACCTAACTTATCACATCATGTGGCAGTGAGAAGTCCTTGAAAGTGTGATCAGTTTTGTTAGCTGAGTAGCAAGACTCAATAAAGTTGTCCTCCCAACAGTTTAAAATCATGTATGGCCCTCTAGCAAGTAAGAGGACCACACGGCAGCAGGCTGTAAGAAAAGATGCAACATTCTAAAACCTAGAGCCAGAGAAATAGATGCCTTTCATTGAAATAATTTGAAAGTGCTACTTTCCATTGAGTGAAAGCTAAAATGGGACAAAGGAACCTGTGGTTTTCCTGTCTGTGTTTTAAAGTGTACATCTGTTGAAATTTCCCATTATAAACAGCTCACTGATGGGCACACTGGCAGTGTCAGGGTGAGTGTCAGGGCTGCACATCCCTGTGAGGGGTCATATTCTTGTACCACAGGAGGGCTGAAGAGAACTGTGGGGAGCTATAGGAAGGGCAGTGCACCTGTAAAAGTTAACTTAACTGAACAAACCAAAGGTACACTGCTCTGGAAATCAGTTTCTCGGCTTAAAGAATTGAGAGCATTGAGCACATTGAATTAAACATTGAAACAATTTTTTTTTCTATTTTCAACACAATCTCTGTTCACTGAAAGAAGCTCGGGTGGCTTAGTGGGTAAGGCATTTGGCTGCTAACCAGAAGGTGGAAGGATTAAACTCACCAGCTGCTCCACAGGAAGGAGATGAGGCAATCTACTTCTGTAAAGATTTACAGCCTTGGAAACCCAGTGGGAGTCTCAATGTGTTGGAATCCACTTGCTGGCAGGGGAGTGGGTTGCTGTGTTCACTTTTGCTATTTCTACTAAAAAAATATGCCTGGTTCTTTGTAAAAGATTCAAACGCTGCCACAGAATTTGCTACAAAATTCAAATATGTTATAATAATAAATCCCTTCTCAACATAATGATTGAGTAAATAGCTAAGTTAGATTTAAAATAAGAAAATCAAAAAAACAAACCAATCATAATCAAGTTGACTTTGAGTCATGGTGACCCCACGTGTGTCAGAGTAGACCTGTGTTCAATGGAATTTTCAATTTGTCTGATGTAGATGGTCAAGACTATCTTCCAAGGAGCCTCTAGGTGAGTTTGAACCACCAACTTTTTGGTTACAAGTCGAGGACTTAATGATTTGAACCACTTGAAAACACCTATAAAGAAACCAATACCAAACCAAACCCATTGTCATCAAGTTGATTCCGACTGATAGCAACTCCCATTGGGTTTCCAAGGCTGCAGATCTTTACAGAAGCAGACTTCCTCATCTTCCTTGCCTGGAGCAGCTGGTGGATTTGAATGCT